>NW_021703782.1:101656585-101762117 GCF_005190385.1 Monodon monoceros
GGGGGGTGTGTGGTGTGTGGTGGAGGGAGTGTGGTGGGGGGTGTGTGGTGGTGGGGGGTGTGGTGGAGGTGGGGGGTGTGTGGTGGATTATGGGGGAGTGTGGTGGATGGCGGGGGCTGTTACGGAAAGCTGTGGGCAGTGTCTGGAGAAGAATGAGCTTGACCTTTGGAGAGCTGGGCACACCTTTGGGGTGTGCTGGGCAGGAGCTGGGCCTGCAGAAAGCCTCTCCCTGCCTTGGGTACAGAGGATGCAGAGACACACAGACACCCTTCCCTGCGGATACTGATGAACCTGAGGACCTCCTCACACAGCACGGAGTGTCCCTGCCCCCTCTGGAATGCCTGTGACGCTTCCCCCACACCCGCCCGCATTCCTGCCCTGACAAGCTGCCTCCTCTCCCTGGCACGGCTGCTGGGCACAGGCTCCCCTGCCTGGGGGAAGGAGGTGGTGATCACCACCGTCCCTTCCACTGTCACCCCCCAAAGGTGCTGGGGGCTCAGCATCCCACTTCTGGGTGGCCAAAACCTCTGGGCACCCTGAAAACCCATCTCCTGCCCCCATGGGCTGAGGTTCCTTGAGTCCTTGCCCACTCCCAGGCACAGTGCCCCAGAAACAGTGGCCTCGTGGGTGCCTGGCACACACTGGGCCCACTGCAGCATGCCCTGCATCTGAAGAGTATTCTCTCCATTGTTTTCCTCCTCACTAAAGCCCCACGAGGTAGGGTTCTAAATCCCCATCTTACAGATGAAGCCATAGAGGCTTTAGAGAGGGCGTGTCATCCCCCCAGGTTCGACAGTGTTAGCGGGAGCCCAGCTCCTCCCCAAGCTGAGCTCAGCTGATGGGTGGCAGGGAGGCCAGACCTCTGAGGTCAAGGACCCGGAGAGGGAACCCTGGCTGTGGGGCTGGTCCGCCCCCATCCTCCCTTGGGGTTTTGCTGGGCGTGGGGGAGGCCAGTGCCTGGCATTCCTGAGCCAGCTCTGAAGGAGGCGGCTGGCCAGGCGGGGAGCTCTGCTCCCCAGCCTTGGTGCCTGCCCACCACTCTCAGCCTGTCTGTGGGGAAATGCAATGGGGCTGCGGGCTCTGCGGACCTTCCTGGGGGTGTTGTGGCTCCTGGCAGGTATGCAGGGCTGGGGCCTTGGGCAGGGGGAGGTGGGACTGGCCGTTGGCAGGGGGAGGTGGGACTGGCCATCCCCAGAAGGAGGCGGTGGTGTTTGTGGGCTGACTGGGGCCAGGATTCAAATCCTGGTGGCTTCTCTGGGCTTGGGTTCCCCTGGCTGGGTTACATGGGCAGGGCTGGCCTCAGTGGTCTTGTGGAGGCTCTGGCTGAGCAGGGGTTGGGCTGTAGCCTCTTGACCCACGCTGGGGCCAGAGCACCTGGCATGGGAGCCCCTGGAGGGGAGGGTGACCTCACAGCCAGTGCCAGGGCCCTAGGGCAGAGGGACGGGGGTGGGGGGTTAGAACCAGGGGCTACTCGAGTGCCACAGATGCATACATCCATCCCCACTCCCTCCTCCATTTCATCTCTCTGTCCACAAAGGCCATGCCAAGTCCTTTTCTGGGCACCAATGACATATCCAGGCCCCTGGAGAAGATCTCAGCTGAGTAAACAGATGTTTTCAATACTGGGTTCTGGGGAGCTGTGCCTGGGAGTGGGCAAGGAGTTGGGAGTGACACAGCAGCTTGGAGTTGGGAGTCAGAGAAAGCCTTCTAGGGTACTGGCCATTTGAAGTTGGGCTTTGCTGGATGAGTCGGAGTTTGAAAGGCAGGATTAGGGAGAAGGAGGCATTGCAGAGAGAGCACTATGAGCAAAGCCCCAGAGGCAGGACTTCCCAGGAAATGTTTGGAGGAACAGGCAGCTCAAGGTTTGCAGGGAGCAGGGTTGCCATATGAACTTCTGGTAGGACCCAGGCCACGAGGAATGTCGAGTGCCAGGGTGAGTGATCGGACCTTAAGTAGCAGAGGAACCTGGCCAGGTGATGCTTTAGAAAGAGATCTCTGGCTACTTGTAGAGATGGATGATGGAGGCTGGTGAACTAGAGGACACTAGACTATGGCCTAGCGAGCCGGTGAGGCAGGGGAGGTGAGGTGGGAGGAAAGGGGGCATTGGAGAGTATTTAGGGGATTGAATCGACTCACAAGATATGGTAAAGGAAGGAGTACCTTGGATTCCAGCCTCTGGGGACTTCAGGGGACCTTGAGAAATCCTTTGGAAATTGGGAATGGGTTTGGTTGATAGATACTGAGGTCCCCGTCCCAAGAGGCAGCTAAGCTCTGGGTCAAGACTGTGCTTTTGGCCTTGGGTGCTGAGCCTTGGCCTGGTTTCTCCTGAAGGCCTGACATGTCAGGAAGATGTGGACGAATGCCTGTCGGAGCCCTGCCTCCATGGCGGGACCTGCGAAGACACCGTGGCGGGCTACATCTGTTGGTGCCCAGAGGCCTGGGGTGGACGTGACTGTTCCGTGCAGCTCACTGGCTGCCAAGGCCACACTTGTCCGCTGGCTGCCACCTGCATCCCCACCTTCCAGTCAGGGGTCCACAGTTATGCTTGCCGCTGCCCACCTGGTACCCATGGACCTTTCTGTGGCCAGAATACCACCTTCTCCGTTGTGGCTGGGAACCCTGTGCGGGCTTCGGTGCCAGCTGGTGGCTCCCCAAGTCTGGCACTGAGGTTTCGTACTACGATACCTGCTGGTGCTTTGGCCACTCGCTCTGATACTCAGGGCAGCTTGGAGCTGGCACTGGTGGAGACCACGCTTCAGGCCACACTCTGGAGCCACGGCAACAATGTGTGCATCCTGAGGCTGCTGGACCTGCCCCTAAACGACGGCCACTGGCACCGAGTGGAGGTGATGCTCCGCTTTGGGGTCCTGGAGATGCGGCTCTGGCACGAGGGCTGCCCTGCCCACCTCTGTGTGGCCTCCAGTCCTGTGGCCCCGCCTCCTACGGCTTCCCTGGCCCCGACGCCTGCTGGGTTCTGCTCCACGCAGCTGGGTGGTGTGGCCTTTACGGGCTGCCTCCAGGACGTGCACGTGGACGGGCATCTCCTCCTGCCTGAGGATCTCGGCGAGAATGTCCTCCTGGGCTGCGGGCGCCAGGAGCAGTGTCAGCCTCCGCCTTGTGCCCACGCAGGGGTCTGCGTGGACCTGTGGACTCACTTCCGCTGTGACTGCCCCCGGCCCTATAGCGGTCCCACGTGTGCTGATGGTGAGGAACGAGCCAGGTGGGCCCCAGGGCAGGGGCTGTGCCTGCCTCCAGCCCACAGGCCTCATGCCCGGCACCCTCTCTCCCTGCAGAGGTTCCTGCTGCCACCTTTGGCTTGGGGGGCACCCTGAGCTCTGCCTCCTTCCTGCTCGACCAGCTGCCAGGCCCCAACCTCACCATGTCCTTCCTCCTCCGCACCCGGGAACGTGCTGGCCTTCTGCTCCAGCTTGCCAACGATTCAGTAGCTGGCCTGACAGTGTTCCTGCGTGAGGGCCAGATCCGGGCTGAGGTGCTGGGCAGTCCTGCCCTGGTGCTTCCCGGGCGCTGGGATGATGGACTCCGCCACCTGGTGACACTCAGCTTTGGGCCTGATCAGCTGCAGGGCTTGGGGCAGCAGGTGCACGTGGGCGGGAGGCTCCTCCCTGCTGACGCCCAGCCCTGGGGTGGGCCCTTCCGAGGCTGCATTCAGGACCTGCGACTCAACAGCCTCCACCTCCCCTTCTTTCCACCGTTGCTGGAGAACTCCAGCCTGCCCAGTGTGCCGGGCAGCAGGCGGTCCTGGAACCTCACCATGGGCTGTGTCTCCGAGGACACGTGCAGTGTGAGTGCCACGGGGAAAGGGTGGGTCCTTTTTCCGGGATCCATCCTGCTTCGCTGGAGGTTAGCATGTCCTTCTACTGGTCAGGTCGGCACCAGGAGGTAGAGTGCCCACCCAAGGTCCCAGTGCTGGAGAGAGACAGAGCAGGGTTCACTTTCATCTCCTCTCTGGCCAGCTGCTCTTGCCCTAAGGTAGTCTCCATACCTCTCCTCTCAGTCCTAATCTGAGACAGACACCCTGACCCAGGCAGAGGGCTGCCCAAGCCTTTCTGCGGGAGTTGCTTGGGGCACAGGGACACCCAGGTTCATGAACAAAGCACCAACCAGCTCTAGGATTGGAATAGCCTGGGTGTGAACTCTGGCTCCTCTATTTACTGGCTAGGTGACTCAGCAAGTGATTTCTCCTCTCTGAGCCTCAGTTTCCTCATCTGTAAAATGGGAACGCTAGTTACTTTTCTATTTCTTTGTGAGGAGGTAATGTATCTGTACTAGGTGCTCAGTGAAGAACCACTGCAAGGATGGTTATGGTGGGGCGATGCTAGCCCCAGGCCTGAGCCAGTCCCTGCCCTGATTCTCCTGCAGCCTCAGCCCTGTCTCAATGGTGGGACTTGCCTTGTCTCCTGGAATGACTTCCACTGCACCTGCCCTGTTAACTTCACTGGGCCCACATGTGCCCAGCAGCTGTGGTGTCCTGGCCAGCCCTGTCTCCCGCCTGCCACCTGTGAGGAGGTCCCTGATGGCTTTGTCTGTGAGTGCCTGCCCTGGAAAGCCCACATGCTGGGTGCTGGACACCCAAGCTGGGTTAGATCCCACCCCTGCCTTCAGGACTCAGAGACAGTGGACCAGGATGCCAACAGCCCCAGCCCAGTGTGGTTGGGCCACTGCATCCAGAAGGACAGGCTTTTTGGAGGAAGAGAGCACTTGCTAGGTTTTCAAGGGCAAATAAGACTCTGACAGGGCACAGGGAAGGACATTTCAGGAAGGGGGCAAAGCATGTGCAAAGGCATGAGGTTTATAAGAACTGAAACACAAGCAGAGGTATCAGCGTTGCTAGGGTCCTTGAATGCTAGGCCAGGCAGCTTGGGACTTTTTGCCAAGGGCAATGGGGAGCCATGGGAGGACCAGCAGGAGAAGACCATGGTCAGCAGTTTTAAAAGATGACTGTGTTATAATATTAAATTGATTGCAGTGAAGAGTGAGCCACGGTGATGACACAGGGTCACTTCACTAAGGAGAGAAGGAGGCAGATTTTCCAAGGTGTTATCATTGCCTGGTCTGTGACCTGGAGGGCAGGGTGGGCACAGGAGAGTAGGTCTCCCCAGCCCGGAGCTGGTTCTTTGGCGGTAGAGAGTTATGAGGTGGGGGGAACGGTTCCTGGGATTAGATGATAGGTGGGTGTGTGTGCCCCCGCCCCCAGACCGCGGAGGTGGGGGGAACGGGGGTTGGCAGGCTGGTCCCCGCATCACCCAGGTGTGCTTGGGCTGGGCTGGGTACCGATAGGCCGTCCTCTGACTCTCTCTCTCCCTGCAGGTGTGGCTGAGGCCACGTTCCGCGAGGGACCCCCGGCGGAATTCAGCGGGCACAACGCGTCATCCGGGCGCGCGCTCAGCGGCCTCTCTCTGGCCTTCCGCACGCGCGACCCCGAGGCCGGGCTGTTGCGCGCGGCGGGCGCCCCCGACACCGTCTGGCTGGCCGTGCGCAACGGCTCGCTGGCGGCCGGCGTGCGCAGTGGCCCCGGGCTGCCCGGGGCGGTGCTGCCGGCGCCCGGGCCGCGCGTGGCCGACGGCGCCTGGCACCGCGTGCGCCTGGCCATGGAGCGCCCCGCGGCCTCCGCGTCGCGCTGGCTGCTGTGGCTGGACGGCGCGGCGACGCCCGTGGCGCTGCGGGGCCTGGCCAGCGACCTGGACTTCCTGCGCGGCCCGGGCGGCGCGCGCGTCCTGCTGGCCGAGAACTTCACGGGCTGCCTGGGCCGCGTGGCGCTCGGCGGCCTCCCGCTGCCCCTGGCAGGCCCGCGGCCCGACGCGGCCCCCGGCTCCCGGGAGCCCTTCTCGGCCTGGCCCGGCGCGCCGGTTCCGCGCCTCGGCTGCCGCGGTGCGCCCGTGTGTGTTCCCTCACCCTGCCTGCACGGCGGCGTCTGCCGCGACCTCTTCGACGCCTTCGCCTGCGCCTGCGGCCTGGGCTGGGAGGGTCCGCGCTGCGAAGCCCGCGCCGACCCGTGTCGCTCAGCGCCCTGTGCCCGCGGCCGCTGCCTCACGCGCCCAGACGGCCGCTTCGAGTGCCGCTGCCCGCCTGGCTTCGCGGGCCCGCGCTGCCGGTGCGCACGGCCAGCCGGGGGCGGCATGGGTCCGAGGGGTCCGGCGTTTACGGGGCAGGGGTGGGGATCCCGGGGGCGGGGTGTGGGTCAGACTAGTCCGGAAGCCCGGGTGCGGATGCGCTGGTTCCGTGGGCCAGCCACGTCCCTTCTCTGAGCCACCGCGCTGTTATCTGTAACTTGGGAACAGCAGCCCCCTAGAGTTGCCAGAAGAAATACAGGACACCCGGGTAAATTTGAATTTGAGATAACGCTGTCGTCTGGGGGTCGGGGTGGGGGAACCCCGAGCTAGTGTCGGAAGAAAGCCTAGAGGCTCTCCTGCCGAGCTGCCCACCACGGATGCCCTCCTTCGTCAGTCCCGTGGGACGGGGACAGGCAGAGATGGTCCGAGTCTTGACCGCTTCCCTTATTCAGTCTGGCCATGACTCCCCACTCCTTTCGGAGCCAAACTTACGGAGTGGCAGAGGCCTGAATCCCCCTCTCTACGCAAAGAATGTCAGGCCCAAGCTCTATGTCTAGGAGGCTGCTCTTGCCCCGGGGAGACTACTTACATTTCATCAGCTCCTCGGAGGACTCAGCCTCGAAGGGTTCAGCCCGATGTTGTACACCTTGGTGGGGGTAGGGCTGGAGCCACAGAGTGGCAGCCCTATGTCCCATCCCTTCCATCCTAGAAACGGCTTCCAGGACTGACGGCAGGGTCTCCAGGAAGTGGCTCTTAATTCCTTGGATGACAATGCAGAGGCTCAGGTCACCTGAGTGACCCACGGGCGTGGGGGTGGGCCAGGTCCTAGGTGTCCTGTCCCCGGGCCAGCCTCTGTGCTTTCTCCTCAGGTTGCCTGTCCTGCCAGAGGAGTGCAGCCTGAATGTCACCTGCCTCAATGGTGGCCCGTGTGAGGGTGGGCACCAGGGTGCCAACTGCAGCTGCCAGGAGAGCTTTGCTGGCCAGAGGTGGGTCTGGGGTCCAGGGGCCTGGGAGGTGGGCTGCTGAGTGTGGAGAGTCGGGCAGGGCGGGCCTCTGGATCCCCTCCAGCCAGGGCAGGTGAAGTGGGGTATGGATCCTTGCTCACCTTCTCAGCCCTCACTGTCGTCACAGTGCCAGACAGTGCACCTCTCTTGCTTGAATTCTTTCCCTCTGGGGCTTCCAAGACCATCCTGTGTTATGCAGACACCTGCTGGGAAGTAGTTGCCTGGTGGTGTTTCTTAGAGCTCCGTGCTCAGCCCACCTCCCACTCCTCCACCTGGGGAGACTGTAAAAATGCAGGTTCTGGGCCCACTCCAGACAGAGTCAGCATCCCTGGGCAGGTGGCTTTACACAGGCTCCCCCCGTGCTTCTGGTGGAGTGACAGTCATTCTGTCATGAATGCTGGGGTGAAGGGGCGTGGTAGGTGATGGAGATCGCTTTCAGCATCAGTCACCTGGCAGGGCCCAGCCAGGTAGGGACAGTGGATGAATGAGCTTTGATGCCAGTGTGTGTAGGGGGTGGGGGAGGGTTTGAGGAAGCAAAGGAGCTGGGGGAACAAGAGGCAGCCTGGGAGGGAGCAGCTTTCTCAGCCCCACCCTTGTCCCTGCCTCCCAGGTGTCAGATCCCCTGTGAAGCCAACCCCTGCTTGAATGGCGGCACCTGCCGGACAGCTGGTGGGGTATATGAATGTATCTGCAGTGCAAGCTTCTCAGGCCAGTTCTGCGAAGTGGTGGTGAGTGATGCCCGAGGGGGTGGGTGCCCTGTTCTGGACTTTAGTGAGATGATGTTATGGGGGAGCGTATACAGCACCTGTGGAGCTGTTCCTGGGCCAGGCCTGTCACGGGGTCGGGGGGAGCAGGGAAAGGAGACTCAGGCTGCTTCCACACTCCCACACAGGAGGGGCCCCCAGCATTCCTCTGGGGGCTGCAGTGAAACAGCTGGGCTTTGCCAAGTCTGATCTGGGCCAGGATTCAGGGCCCACAGGATCTTGGAATTCTGGGATTTACATTGGTGAATACGAGAGCCTGTAATCTCTGGTGGTTTCTGAGCCAGGATTCTAGAGTAGGAAGGTGTGGGGAGCCCGGGATTCTGAGCCAGAGAAGGCTTGGGAAGGCTTGGCTGCCGTGAAGGTAGCCCCTGACCCCAGGGAAGCTCAGCTGAGGAGGGGTCCGAATAGATGGGGGCCAGCCGGAAGCTTGAGCTTGAACCTCCCTCTGGCCCCCTCCCCACTAAGGGGCAGAACAGACTCTGCAGGCCCAGCGGGAAGTGAGCCCAGAGTGGGCACAGCAGCGAGGAACGAAGCCTGGGGAGGAGCCTTGATCTCCACAGGCTTCTGGCGGCCTGGGTCATAAACCCCAAACCTCTCTGCTTCTGGGGAATGTTTCCTTTCAAGTTGAACTTTACAGCCGCTGGCACACATCACCCCCCCCACCACCACCACCACCGCCCTCCACCCCGTCCCCCGCCACCCTCCTCCTAGGGAGGAAATGGCTTTACAGCTCCTCCTGAAGTGCCCAGGGCCGGAGCCTGGGGAGGGCCCATTCAGGGCTGGGATGAATTTTTCTCTACAGTCTTGGGCACCTTCCTCAGGGCTGGGGGCTGAGACTTGGGACCCAGGTCACAGTGGGCTGAGAAGTCTCATGGGACAGAGGGAGGGCCGGTGAATCTGAGGCCCTGGGCCTCTGCCCCCTGGAAGTCTGTGATTCTGGAGCTTCAGAACTCCAGGTCTGTAGAAGCTTTGATGGGGGCATCCCGGTGTCTGTGACGAGCCAGAGAGGTGGTTTCCTGGGCCCCCAGAGCCTGGTCTGAGTGTCTGGGGGGGTGGGGGCCCGCCCTGGTGGATTCTGAGCTCGCCAGCAGCCAGGTCGGCCTGCTGCAGCTCATGCCCTGCACGGGCCCCCTGGCTGGGGAGCCTCTCCTGCTACTGCCTGAGATGCCTCCCACTTGGGGGTTGAGCATGGTCTCCACAGACACTTAAAAACCCAGACTGCCCTTTGGGTTCGGGAGGGATCAGGTCCCATCACTTCAGATTGGGTGTTTATTGAGAGAGGCAGGGTGGCAGGGCTGGGCACTGAGGCCCACCTTGGCCAGTTGAAGGAAGGACCTTCGGCTGGAATTTGGGACTGAAGAATGGTGGTGTGAGCTGGGCATGGGCATGGCGTTGGGGGCGGACAGAGGGCAGTGCCAGTCCCGGCTTGACACCCACTAGTCATGTGTCTGGGGGGATCTGGGCAAAGCCTCTGTTTTCTCCTCTAATATTTATCGAGTGCCTACTGAGCAGGCTCTGCTGTGCGTTTTGGGATACACGGGTAAACAAAATAAACCAAAGGTTCCTGTCCTCACGGAAGAAAGGGGGTGTCCTCGCTTCCGCTTCATCAGGTCATGTAAGGTTTACATGAATCCCACACTCGGTGCTGAGCTCCTAGTAGGCATTCAATAAATGTGTTTTCTCTCCTCCTCGCCAGAACCCCTTTGCTGTACAGGAATCCCCTTGTGGTGCCTCTAATAGGTAGCTCCCAGGCACTTGCTTGCATACCTCTGGGACCAGGTCTCTCACTACCTCCCAGGGAAGCCTCTGCCCAGCGATGCTTTTTCCTCTCCTCTGAAGGAACTGGGGGGTCTCCCCGCCCCCGTGGTCTTAGGCGTGTTACTGCATCTCTTCCAGAAGGGCCTATCGCTGCCGCCGCCGTTCCCGCTGCTGGAGGTGGCAGTGCCTGCGGCCTGCGCCTGCCTCCTCCTCCTCCTCTTGGGGCTCCTCTCAGGGATCCTGGCGGCCAGAAAGCGCCGCCAGTCAGAGGGCACCTACAGCCCGAGCCAGCAGGAGGTGGCCGGAGCCCGGCTAGAGATGGACAGTGTCCTCAAGGTGCCACCCGAGGAGAGACTCATCTAGGCCCACCTGGCTGTGGCTCCAGCACCTGGGAGGTCCTCACCTTCTACCTGGAGACCGAAGGAGGCCACTTTCGGGAGCCTCCCGGGCCTCGGGGAGCTGCTGCCGGGCCCAGGATACCTGCTGGGGAAGTGGCCCCTTTGCTGGGGGCCCTTGCCCCGTCCTGGACTGAGGGGAAGGGGCGCGCTCAGGGAAGCAGAGAGAGGCCTGGCGAGGTTGTGGACATGCTCCATCCAACCGCCCGGTCTTAACCTTGGCAGGCACACGGCTGTGCCGGGAGGAGCACCTGCGGGTGCACACGTGTTCAGGAGTGTGTGAGTGCGCGCGTGCACGTGTGTTTGTACCTGGGCCTGTTGATCTGCAGGGACCAGTGAGTGTTGCGGATGGGGCTCACAGGCACGCCCACGTCTTTGCTGTTTGTGCACGTCACTGTGTAGTGAGTGCAGGTGACCCCGCGGAGGGACAGCTGGGCCGTGGAGACCACCTTCTCAGCCCCGGGGCAGGGGCAGCCCAGGGCCACGAGTTCTCCTGGAGGCCAGGCCAGGGCTTGCCCAAGGACCAAAGCCCCAGCTCCCGCAACTTCTCCCACCTCCGGAGGCTGCCCTGGCCCTGGAGGCAGCTGGAAATCAGTGGGGTGGGGGGCATGAGCCAGAGGTTAATGTGTGAGCTCCTGGCTCCCCAAACAAGTGCTCCCTGAGGCAGGTCTGTCTCTGCCCTCTGCGGCAGCCAGGCACCCGCTGGGATGCAGGACTGAGGGGCAGACCTGCAGGAGCGGAGGGGTGGGGGGAGGGTGTCTGGGCCACTGCAGCCTTCCTCCTGAAGGCCTGTCACTTATAGAATGGGGAAAACAGCCCTTGCCTACCTCACGGGGCTGCTGTGAGGATGGGCAGGGCAACAGTGGGGAAGGAGCTCTGGAATTCGTTAAAGTCCAGTCCGCTGTGAGGGCTGCCCGGGTCATCCCAAGGTGTCGGGAAGGGAGAGGGTGAGAGCGGGGAAGGGGCCTCCCTGAGGGGTAGCAAGGGGGCCAGAGGGCGATGATGACAGAGGAGCAACCCTCCCTGCCCACCTTGTGGTTCTCCAGCCCCTCCGGCATCAGCGCTCTCCTCTCCAGGCTGCCTGGCGAGTCCGCTCTTTCACCTGCAGACCAGTCACCTCTCTAATGGCCGCTGGGAGGACTCGAGGAGGGCCTCGCAGGAAGCCCTCAGGGTTGTTTGCTGAGGCAGGTGCTTGGCAAATGTTGGCACTGTCTCTGGGTCGGGGCTGGTCCTGCGGACAGACACAGATGAAGGGAAGAACTGGCCGCTTTGCTTCCAGTCCCTTCCCTGGTGATGCCATCACACTGGGATCTCTGATCTCTTCTCTGAGGGGCACTTGCCTGAGGGCCTGGCCTCTGAGCTTCAGAGTCCCTTGGTCCCTGACCTGGAGATGTGCCCTTCGGTCCTTCCCATTTCCCAGGCCAGCACCCCCTGTGCCAAGGCCAGGAGACCCCTTTCCACTTCTCGACTGGAGGTGGACTTTACCCATCTCCCCTAGGGGTCTCAGCCAGCTTCCAGAGGCACAGGAGTCAAATGTGAGGTGGAGGCACGTGGTGATGGAGGCAAGGGAAGGGGTGAGCGGGCTGAGACTGGGATGGGAAGGGCCCTGAACACTAGGTTACGGGGCTTGCTTGGTCCTTATCCTGTAGGAGGTGGGACCACCTTTTCCCCCAACTTTCTCCCTGACTCCTGGAAAAGTGGGGGAGAAAACATCTGGTAGCAACAACTTAGCCCCAGCTGGTGCCTTGGTTAGTTTATTAAGTCAGAGATTTGGCAAACCTGTGTTCTTGCAGACTCCTAAGACAAGACATTCTGGGTGGAACCCCAATATATAAAAGCTGGGCTGTTCTTTTTTGTCCTTCTCTTGCTTCTAAGCGTTCTGGGTACCTGTCATTTTCAAGCGCAGCCCAGGGAGGGGGACACAGCCCAGGGAACCGAGTGAAGGGCAGATAGGGGAACGGGGTGTGTCTAACACCCTCTCTGGGTGCTTGGTCCAGGTGTCCCTCCCCAGCACAGCCAACAGAGGTGCAGACTCCAGGCTCTCCCCTTGTTACTGAGAGGTCTGTGGGAGTAAAGCTCCAGGTGTCCCCTTGAACTTCCTTCCTGGAGCCTGGGTGCCTTAAACATCATTGGTGACCTGCAGCCCTGCTCCGTGGACCCGGCAGGCCTGTGCACACCTGTAACCAGTCCAGCCCCTGGGTCCTGCTTGTAAGAAGAAGGGGCTAAGCTGGGCTCAGAGGCCCGAATGGTAACAGGCTTAAGAGTGGGCCAGGCGTCAAAGCCTCCCCTGACTGCTCCAAGCCCCGCCTCTACCTCTACAAACAGGGATGCTGAAGACGCCTGAGGCCTCGCCTCCCCGCAGAGCTTCCTCAGGACACAGGGATACCAGCCTTCTCCCCAAGAAGATTTTATTGAACGCACACACACAATTCATCCTTGGATTTTCACATTCAATCCAGCAAGTGGAGAGACAGCAGTGCTCATGTGAACATGGAGCACTTGCCACCAGGCCCCAGCAAGCCAGGGAGACCAGGGGGTGGGCTCCGCTTCCCTGGGGCCACCTGGTACCTCTTGCCTTAGACTCTGCCCACTGGGTGGGCTACCCTATACCTGATGGGGCTCAGGGGTCTGCCCAGGGTGGGTGGATCTGGAATCTCTGCTGAAACACCTGAGTGTCCTAGAGGTGCCCACATGGCCCAGACATGACACGGCTCCCCCTCTTCCAGAAGCCAGAGGACACTGCCGAGATTTAGACAGAAGACTTGCCCGAGGGGCTATGACTGACGGAGGAAGGGGCTGCGTGCTGGGCCAGCAGCTCTTCACACCCCGCGTCAGAGCAAACCTGAGGGGGTGGTCTCCTAGCCCCTCAGATGCTGACCAGGCTCCCTGGGGTTACGAGGTCTCCAGGAACTCCCCTGCCCCGCCAGACACCCGAGACTGTATGTCTGACCATTCACAAATAGGAAATGAGAAATGAGGTCAAAATGCTCACAATTTCCTGCATGTCTCAGATGGTTGTTTTCTTAAATGGTTGGGCCACATTTTAACTTGGTTTATTGAAACTAGTCAATTTCAAGATTCATCAAATCAATAAAGTAAAAAGGAAAAGAAAGATAAAAGAAACAATAACAAAACGTTTCAACTTAGCTTTGGGGATGCTGGCCTCCGGGAAATAGGGAGGGGCGGCTCCAAGCCCTTCTCCTGCCTCCAGGCTGCAAGAAGTGCGAGAGACCAGGCCCGCCCACTCCCCAGGGGCCTGGTGCCCTCCTGCCCCAAGCTGCCAGGCAGCTGGGACTCCTGCACCTCTGTGGTGCTAAGCCTGGTCTTCCAGTGGGAATGTGGGTGTCTGCTCCTCAGCTCTGCCCCCTTAGACCCACTCAGCAAGAGGCCGAGTCCCACTTGACAGTAACTCAAGACCAGGAGAACCTGTGGGGACCAGAGGGAGAGTGCGGGGCGGCAGCCTGACCCCTCCTGGTGCTCTCAGATTTACCTGTTGCGGTTTTTGTCGTCTACAGATCAGAGTTGCTGGTGCTCTCGGGCCCCACGCAGGCCTGTCTGGGGCTTGCTTTGGCTACCGGGAGGGATTGCAAGGATGCCTCAGCCCCCAAATCCCTACCAAGCCAGAAAAACGAAGTTTGGGGGTTGGGGTGAAGACTCAGGAAAGAACGAGTGTGCATATTGCTAGAGAGGATTTGGAAATGCCTTGCCAGGTAGCTCCTCCAGCCTGGGAGGGGGGTTCCTTACTGCAAACTCCAAACCATGTGCGTCTCGTGCAGACGAGCTCATGCTGAGGGTACTGCCAATGCCTGCGCCCATCAAGGTGGGGTGTGCAGGGCTGGGCTGCAGTTGGGGCAGGAGAACAGGGCTCAGGAGGACACATCCTGAGGCGGCGTGGGGCTCCTGGTGGGCAGGCAGTTTCCAGAGGGAAGCTAGGTAGGATGGGGTCTGGGGCAATCATCAGCCCAGGTGACCTCTCTAGTGCAAAACCCAATCAGGGGTGCAGGGGAGGGGTGGTGGCAGGGCGGGACAAGTGCCCAGGAGCTGGGTTGATTCCCAGGCTGGAACTGGTGCCATTCTCCAGAGATGGGCAGTGTGGAGAGGAGGAGGAGCAGCAGAGAGGGCTCCCAACCCTTCCCACCAGTAGAACCTGGACAGAAACAGAGCAGCAGGGGAAGCAGGGCCGGCCAGCCGCAGAGCTGCCGCGGTGGGCAGCCGGGCCTCAGCTCGCCCCCAGCACTCAGCGCCCGCTCACTCGAAGGTCTCCCACTGCTTCCTGAGCTGCTCCACTGAGCCGGGGGCTGGGGCCGGGCTCACATCTTGCTTGGTTTTCCGTAACAAATCCTCAAAGGGGTCTCTGGCCTCTCGTGGAGCAGATGGCTGCAGCGCTGGCTCCAGGCCCTGGGGGGCTCTGGGAGGAAGGAGTGGGGTGTCTCCAGGCCTTAGCGCCAGCCCTTGCTTGGCCTCGGCGGCCCTGGCACTTGAGCGGGCCAGGGGCAATGTTCGGATCCTTGAAGGGGCGACTGCTGGGGGACCCAGGGGCTGCAGGGAGTGGGCACCCATGGGCATCTGGCCAAAGAGGTTGGGCATGGAGAGGGCAGACAGGTTCGGCTGAGAGCTCTGTGGGGCACAGAAGCCAGAACTGGACAGCAGGAGGCTGGGGGCAAAAGCAGGCCCCAGGGAAGCAGGAGGGGCCCCAAAAGGCCCAGCTGGTGTGGAGACCAGGGGCATGGCAGGCAGTGTCGCTGGCACAGATGGGACAAAGGGGTTGAGTGACGGCTGTGGAAATGGGGTGGGGGTCCCCATGGGGGGGAAGCTAAACTGGGGAGTAAATGGGGTGGCTACATTTGGGGCTGTAGGACCTGGTGGAAGGGTACTGCCTGACCAGGCTGTGCTAAGTGGGTCCAGGAGGGCCAGCAGGGCATCACTGCCTGTGCCCGCAGCCCCCGGGGCCAGGCTGAGTGGCTGGAGCAGTTCGGTGGGGTCTTGGGGGGCAGCGCTGGGGTGGAGCCCGGGGATCGCGGCTGAGCCCAGGGCAGCCCGCCTTTCCCGCTCCGCCTGCAGCCGCTCTGAGGAGAAGTCGCAGAGGGCAGTGCCGGCAGCCTGGAGCTTGGCCGGGCGGGCAGTGGGGGGCGGGGGCACGATGCCCAGCTCCGGGGTCTTCCTGCCCTGGGGCCGGGGGATGGTGATGCTGCCCAGAGTGGGGGTGGGCACCTCCTCCTTGTCGGTGGGGTTCAGGATGCCGTCCCGGTTCTGGGGCCTGCTGGGCAGGGCCGGGGATTTCCCAAGCAGGGCCGAGGGCTTCTCGGGGGAGGTGGCAGGAGGCTTGCTGGGGACGGCCATGTCATCCTGGCCCAGGCTCCAGAGCTTGCTGTGTGGGTGGGCGAGCTTCAAGGCTCCTGGCATTCCACGGCTCCTCTCACTCCTGCCTAGGTCCAGCCTCTGTTAGAGGGAATGAGGGAGGCAATGACCACAGGCTGACCTGAGACAGACTGGCAGGCAGCATGTGCCCCTCCCCCCCGCCCTCCTGTGTGCCAGGTGGACACTGGGACTGTGGTCCCGGGAGTGTGGCTGACCAGTCCCTGGGACTCAGAGCAGTTGGGGGCTCGGCCCAGGTCAGCGGCAGAAAGCAAGCCCAGGTCTGTCTGCACTCGAGGCCAGGATTCTCTCACTGGGTGGCACAAAGGGCCTCCAGAGAAAGCTCTGTCTTTTCAAACCAGTGCTGCCAAGTAGTTTTAGGAAAAGGACTCCACCTACTGACCCTCTACTGGGGTGGCCGATTTTACTTTTCAAAGCGTGCGGGCACTTTCAACCACCCATTAGCCCAAGAGGGCAAGTGAGGCTCGGGGCCTGGGTGAAGGCACACTGGCTGGGAAGGAAATAGGAGGGCTGGGCTCAAGTCCCAGCTCTGCCACCTATAGGGCCCACGACCTGGGCGTCACATCCCTTCTCCTGGCCTGAGCTCCCTCGTGGGCAGCCTGGGAATAGCAATTCCCTGCAGAGGGGCAAGCGTGAATCATCAGATACGTGGGAGCTTTGTGAATTCCACACTGTGACCCAAGGACTGCAGAGTCAGCAGCCCCCAGTCACAAGTGAGGAAACCGAGGCACAGAGAGGAGGTATGCCTGACTGAAAGTCACAAGGAAGGTCAGGGGTCACGTGCTAATGTCCAGAGCCCAGGAACTTTGATTCACAGGCTCTCCAAGGAGCCTTGGTGGGGTTGGGATCATTAATCCCAGTTTCACCAGGGGTCATAGCCCTGCCCACCTCTGATGCATAAGCAGAAGTGGGGGGGCAGATTTCTATCAGGCTCCAGCATCTTCTCCAGTGATCCCTGTGAGCGGGGTGGGGGGGTGGGGGGGCGGGTCTGGCCATTGGCCGGCCTGGCAGGATTTGCAGTCAGAGTGACTCTGAGTGTTGGCTGAGGACCTCAGAAAAGTCGCTGTTTCTCCCTTGGTGTCTTTTACTGTCACATGGGGAAATCTACCTCATGTGCAGAAAGTGCCCCCAGCCGGCGCCCCCCGCACCGCCCCCACCACAGCATACCTGATAGTCAAAGGTCCCCGGCTGCTCCCTCAGGTCTTTGGGGGGCCGAAGGTCCTCCAAGCTTTTGGCCTGGCCCAGCGGCTGCAGTGGGACCTCCATGTCGAGGCTGCTGAAGACGTCCTCCAGGAGGTCGATGCTGGCAGCCCGGTCGGGCGGAGCTGGGGTGGGGCCCACAGGCTCCCGCGCTCGCTGCTCAGGGCTCTCCGCCTCGTCTCCGGCGCTGTCTGACTCCTTGAGTGTCCGATATGGCTGCGGCCTGGGAGGAGGCAGAGCAGGCTGGATTCTCCTACTCAGAGCCTCCCCGGGAGGAGCAAGCAACCCTCACCCCCGAGAACTTCCAGGCCTCGGGGAGCACACCCGGGAGCCTTGGGAGAGGAGAGCTGTCCTGGGTCCCTGAGAGTGTAGGCGTCTGGGCAGCGGCACTCTGACAGACCTGGGCTGAACATGGCTTCTGTTCGCTCAGGGACCTTGGGCAAGTTGCTCTGGCTCTAGCTTGCACTGGGGGGCCCACTTAGTTTCCTCCAAACCACAGGACCCACCGTAGAACTGGCTAGTGGGCTCACACGCCATTCACACAAGGCGTGAGGAATAGGACACGTCTGGAGAGGGAACAGGCAGGAAGACTCAATCCTGAGCCCACTGTCTGCACTCCCACCCCTGCAGCAGGTCCTGGGAACAGCTCGTGGGAACTGAGCTGGGAGAACTCTCCCCAGGGAGCTGCCCAGTGCACCCCAGGATCCTCAGTGGGGAACCATCTGGGGCTCAGCCTGTGCAGACCTCAGTTCCAGCCCTGGTGCCATCTCTTCCTGTGGGACCTTGGGTAAATCACAACCTCTCTGAGCCTCATACGCTCCCCCATTCCAGACTGCACTCCCCTGCAGCTGGTGGTGGAGACTACATGAGCAAATACAGTGCCTGGTGCCCAGCAGGCATGCTGAGGCTGTTAGCAGCATTCGTGCACCAAAACCTTGCAGTCAACCAGGTGCAGGTGACACAGGGTGCCTCTTGCTATCCCTTCTCACAAGCCTGAGCCCCGGAGTACCTGGAGAACGGTGCCCAGACCTCTAGTGGAGCCCGGGCCAGAGCAGCATCCCACCTCCTACAACCATGAGGCTCTGGCTCCTGGGTCAGGCAGAAACTGCCCACGGCTCTGGTAAAGTGGGGGAAGGGTGCCACCTGCTGGTCCTGGAGGCCCACTTGCACGAACCTGGGCAGGGGACAGTTGGCAGAGGGAAGGGGCTCAACTAACAGCCCTGACTCTTGGCAAGGACTGCATCAGACTGTACTAACTCCCTGAAGCCACACAGGCAGCCCACGAAGTAGGACTCACACCCCCCACTTTATAGATGAGGAAACTGAAGCTCAGAGAGGCTAAGTAATGGAACGTATGTCACACAGCACCTGGCAAGAGATGGAAATGGAAGCCAAGTATGAGAGACTTCTAAAGTCCCTCACTTGTTCTGACTAAGCCATCTGACCAAGCTCCTTTAACCAAGTTTGAACACAGTGAAGGAGATAAAGAAAAGCCAGTGTGCTTCGTAGTTAAGGAACTAGAGTTCTTTAGAAGGAACCCATTTTGCTTTGAGTTAAGATGGCCACTTCCCTTTTAAACACACCCAAAAGCCTATGCTTTTCATAGATCATGGCTCAGGAAGTGAGCATTATTTTAAATAATTAAGGCATCAATTAATTTAAAAAGAACGTGACCTGCTGGACTCTGTGGTGGGAGAGTCCGTGGACATTACCTGTGTGGGTGCCTTTACCTGCAAGGTGATTTTAAGCTGATACATGGATGAACTTTTCTTATTCCAATGATGCTATCTTTACTTTAATTAATAATAGAAGTAACATATATTAAGCCTATGATACCATGAACATTATTGCTTAGGACAAGGCTTCTCTTCTAGTTTTAAAGAATAAGATTCACTGTACAGACCAGGTGGCATTCCAAGCTTGGGCAACACTGGCTTAGGCCACTGCTCTAGGTGAGGACATCAGGAGGGGACTGACTTGCCCGTGGTCACAGGTGAGCTGGTGGCAGAAAGGGCCAGGACCCTCCTCCCCTGGGGGGCGGGCAGTGGCAGGAGCAGAGCTGTTGGGTTTATCAGGTGCCCCGAGGAACTCACAGGCCCAGCCTCGGGGGAGAGACTGGGAGCAGGGAGATGGTGAAGGGGGCTGGGAGGGGGAAGGTGGGGGAAGAGTCCTTCTTCTATAATCTGGCTGTAACGGTTTACTCCCCGAAGGGTTGCTGTGTGTGTTCAGCAATGGGCAGTTCCCTTCCCCTAGAGGCTTCCATTAAAAACACCATGCAAACAAATACACACAGAACCAAAGCTGTCCCTTTGCTCAGTCCCAGCCCTGAAAAGCCTGTGCGTGGAGAGGCAGGAATTGCAAAGAAAGGGCGGCCACCAAAGCCCAATTCCAGGGGCGGCTGGATCGTGGTGAACCTTCTTTTTCTTTCTTTCTTTATTGCAATTTGTAATTAGAAGAAGGCTTAGGCTATAAATAATAATGATAAAAATTATCTTAAAGTCAGGCAGGTCAGTAAAACCTTTGGACATGCCAGCATTAATATATACATTCCTCATCGGTAACGTTGTTTGAAAACTTAAAATCTGACGCTCCATCTCCATGGCTTTCCAAGATGTGCTGAGATAAAGGAAAACTCGGGCAGCAACAACCAGGCCAACTGTAGCTGAAACCGCAGCCACCAATTCCGTTAACAGCCAAGTGCATTTTCCCCAAAGGAATGAGACCCATGCTCCTGTCTCACACCTCTAGAGCCCAGTCACTCTTGTCACCTCACCCCATGGTCACAGCCCCAATGGGGCTGACAGAATGACGCCCTGAGAGGAGGCACACAGAGGGGGCGTCCGTCCTGCAAGCTGGCACCGGAAGGCAGCAGCCCCAGACCCCCTCCCCACACACAAGCACAAGCTGGCCACCCCCAGCCCTCCAAGTGGCCCCGGAGAGTCACCAAGCCGAGCTCAGGGAAATGGAAGAAGGAAGGAGAGACCATTCAAAGGGAGCAGAGAAGAAAAAGCTTTCAGTGAAGCCAGAGCTCGGGCCCTCTTCCCGCTGGCATTCATCGTCAGAGGAGTCTTCGGAGAGGAAGACAGCATAGTGTCGCAAGGGCTTTACGAGGCTGGGGCGGAGGAAGACAAGAGAGAAAACAGTTAGGAGGGACCTCGGTACTCCACGTGGCGGGGTGGGAAGGAGGCCTGAGGCTCCGCACCTGACCCTGGCCTCCCTCTGCCGGCCGGGGAGGAGGCTGCCTGGAGAAGGCCTGACGGGCCCCACAGTGAGGAAGCTGGTCCCAAACAGAAAAGAAACTGTGGGTTTGCCACCTGTGTCAAGAGCCTTAAATACATCTATGACCTTGTGATTCCATTTCCATTTAGATAACCCCAATGTAGCAACAAATTATGCACAAAGATGTTCATTACTGCTATGTTTATAAAACATGAGACAACCTGAACTTCCGCAGTAGGAATCTGGTGAGGTGAATTATGGCATGGTTGGCTGAAGAGTATCCTCCCATTAACTATAATGTTTATAAAGAAAAATCTAAAAGTCAGGATGCAGAATTGCAGTTATACTGCATTCTCTCTCATCTGCTTATGGAAAAATGCACAGAAAAAAGACTGGAAAGGTATGTGTCTAAATGTCAACAAAAGCTAGGGGACCCATGTCCCCTGCATTGGAGAAGCCACTGCAGTGAGAAGCCCACGCACCACAACGAAGAGTAGCCCCCGCTCGCCGCAACTAGGGAAAGCCCACTCGCAGCAACGAAGACCCAAAGCAGCCCCCAAAAATAAATAAATAAAAAAATTTAAAAAGCTAGTGGATTATGGATATTTTTCCCCTCTGCCAAATTTTATTTTTGTGTCTTCTCCGTTTTCTGCAATGTGCATATCTACTTCAATAATCAGGAAAAAATAAAAAATAAAAAAGGTAAAGAAGAAAGTGAGCCATGTGGAAGGGCACTCGCGAGAAGGCCCTTTTCTGATTAGCGGCCGCTCTCTGGAGTCTCCCTCAGATGCCTCTTCAGAGAGTCTTTTTCATCTGTGATGTGGAAATTAAATATTCATTGTTATAAAAAATACATCTCCCTTGTCAGCCACCTGTGAGCTCTACCTCTATAAACACAAACACATACACAGCCCAGAGAAACTCCACGCCAGCTTTTATGAATTATACACTGACCAGGGCCCGCGAGAGGTGTGTGCTTGGGAGAGGGGAGCTGGACCCCACAGCCCCTGGTTCAAATCCCGGCCCCATGGCTGCTGCTCCGGCACGCGGCTGGGGAGCAGGCAGCCCACGCCTCTGCCCTGTACAGCGGGCTGGACGCACACCGAGGATCCCAGGGGCAATGGTGGACTCTGGGGAGGTGGGTGGGGTAGGAGACACAGGGGTACCTGATGGGGGGCTATCTCCTCTCCCCTCCACCCCCAGCCAGAGCAGTCTCCTTTCTTTGCCTTATATGGTGCAATTCCTTTCTGGTTTCATTTCAGGAAGAGGAAACATGTCCAAAAAAGTGCATGGGAACCAGGGCTGGAGAGTAAGTGAGGGAGAGCAGCTATCCCTGTGGGGACTGGGAGAGTGGACTGTGATCGGCTGCTGGTATGGTCCACCATCACCAGTCATAAGCCAGTTGTTACCCAAATATATGCTGCCCTTTTAAAAGTGGAACCAAAGCTGGCGCCCAGGGCTGTGAGTTCCCCAGCACTGTCACACCTGAACCCTTCATTTCCTCGCATTGTCCCTGGAAGCTAGCCAGGCAAAGACTTTTGTCCTCTTACTGAAGGGGAGGTTGAGGCTCAGAGAGGGGAAGCCACTTGCCCGGGGGCTGCACAGGGAGGTCACAGCGTTCCTCTCCTCTCCCAGGCTGCCTTGCTGCGTGTCAGGGACAAGACGTATCTCAGCCTGTCCTGGACTGGTGGGAGCATGGCCTAGGAGGCTCATTCTCCTCTGAACTCAGGAGAGAGGGTAGGAGGATCTGACTTGCAGAAATGTGCCCTGGCCAGGACAGGGGCTAGGCTGCCCAGTTCCTGCCTCGTCCACCGGGACATAAAACAAGGCCCAGCAGGAGGGCCACTGGAATCCTGTTCTGAATCACAGGCCTGACCTCATCACTCTCCCGCTTCACACCTGCAAGCCTGCTGCTCTGAACTGTGGCTTCATGCGGTGGGTAAAATGTCAGCGATACTAATGTTCAGGTGTGTCTGGAACGACTTACACGTCTGTTTAAAAGTTTGGGGGACCCGCTCTCACTCGCCAGTACTGGACTGTTCTCCCGAGCAGGGGTGCAGGCACCCTGCCTCAGGCTGCATTCTGGGGAGCTCGTGGAACACACTGGGTGGGCGGGGTGAGGGCCGCCAAATCCAAGCTCCAAGCAGGGCAGACACCGTGCTTTGCGCCTGGCCCCGCCCACCTCTGTGTTCCTTCCCTGCCACCTCCTGCCACCTGCCCTTGCCTTTGCCTGGTGCACTGATTGCCCTTGGCCTGCAAGACTCAGCTCAAACTGCACTCCTACAAAGCTTTCCTGGAGCTCCCAGCAGAGTTTTCTCCCTAGATAAAGCTGGCTTCTTGGGCTGCGTGGCTTAGCGCTTCGTTAATACAGTTGAACCTCTTGCAATTCTATTTCTGAGTGGAGGTCCTCGAGGGCAGGGGCCCTGGCACGTTCTTCTTTCTCTCCCCACCCATAGCACAGTGTTAGTGCAGAGGAAAGTTTGCTAAGGGAATGACTGGAAGCCAGCGTACTGGAGAGACTAGGCCCCGCACACACCAGCTTCACCCCTCTTCTGGATCCCCGCCAGGCACATGCCCCTTTCCTCAGCTCGTGGCTGCAGTATAAGAGGGTCCCCTCTCTGGTGTGGAGAAAAGGGAACCCTCCTACACTGTTGGTGGGAATGTAAATTGGTGCAGCCATTATGGAGAATGTTATGGAGGTTCCTTAAAAAACTAGAGTTGTCAAAAAAAACCACAAAAAAACTAGAGTTGTCATGTGATCCTGCAATCCCACTCCTGGGTATACATCCAGAGAAAACTCTAATGTGAAAGGACACATGCACCCCAATGTACATAGCAGCACTATTCACAATAGCCCAAGACATGGAAGCAACCTAAATGTCCATCGATAAATGAATGGATAAAGAAGATGTGATACATATATACAGTGGAATATTACTCAGCCATACGAAGGAATGAAATGATGCCATTTGCAGCAACATGGATGGGCCTAGAGATTATCGTACTAAGTGAAGTAAATCAGACAGAGAAAGACAGATATCACATGATATCACTTATATGTGGAACCTAAAATATGATACAAATGAACTTATTTACAAAACAGAAACAGACTCACAGACATAGAAAAACTTATGGTTACCAAAGGGGAAAGGGGGGTATAACTCAGGAGTTTGGGATCAGCAGATACAAACTACTACATATAAAACAGATAAACAACAAGGTCCTACTGTATAGCACAGGGAACTATATTTAATATCTTGTAATAAACCATAATGGAAAAGAACATGAAAAAGAATATAGACCTGTAGAACGGGACCACGTCTGGGGGTGAGCGTGTTAGGTATATTGGGGCAGGTGGGAGTCTCAGAAAAATGCTTAAAATGATATCCACAAGTAGGCACTGTGCCACGGGCTTTACACAGGTTATGTCTACCACTCCCCCAGCAGGAAGCAGAAAGGCGTCGCTGTACAGATTTTACAGAGGATGAGGCTGTCATTAGTCCATCCATCCACCTGTCCGTCTGTTCATCCACGCACCCAACCGAGAGGCACCTCCCGCGTGCTTGTAGTGAGCAGACCCAGTTCTAGCTGAGCACTTCATGGTGAAGAGGAGAGGTGTGACCAAGCCACCCAGCCAGGAAGTGATGAGCGGGGATTCCAGTCCAGGGCCCTCTCTTTCCTGTCCTCTGGGCTGGTCGTAGATGTGTATGAGGGGGACCCACACCTCTGCTTGGGTCAAACTGAATGAGGCTTTGGGTGGCCCTCAAATCCATCTTGAATGCCTTTCCAACACCCATCCAAGCACAGCCCCCTCCTCTGGCTTTGACAAGTAAGCAGAGAGCACAGCGTGGCACGTTAGCTGAATGCCAGGAATGTCTGGATTCACACAAGAGCAAAGAGCCTTTGTGCTGGACTGGACCTTGGCTTCATCAGCTCAGGCTGCTGCACCTCCCATCACTTTCAAAATCCAGTGCCTCCCACACGCGAGATCACGGAGGGCGCTTGGGGGTGAGGTGGGGGGAGACAGGGAGCCTCACTTTACAGCTCACCATTTTCCTCTCCAGACAGCTCTTCTGGCCAGGCCAGGCTGGTCGGGCAGTCTTGACTTCAAGAAGAGGTCCAGGGTGTCTCCTGGATACACCATCTGTCTCTCAAGAGTGATGGAACACCCAGACGAGAACTCTGCCATGTGGTTTGATCAGAGTTTCTTCAGGTCCAGGCTTTGGACCACACGGATAAGGATGATGACACGAGCAGTGTTTCCAAGTGTTGGGCTAAATGCTGTCCGTACAGTTTCTGATTAATTACTCATCACATCCTCATTTTTCAGATAAAGCAGCCAAGGCTCAGAGAGGGGGAGTCACTTGCCCAGTGTCACACAGAAGTTAAGGGTAGAGCATGGAATCCAGATATGCCTAACTCTGAACCACTCTGCGATCCTGCCTCTTCAGTTCTGTGGACCCAAAACGGTGAAATAGGGTGTTTCCTCTTCCGCTTTTGATAAAAGGTGAGATTTCAAAATAAACTTATTTAAATTCAGCTGCTCATGTTCTCCCATGAAACATACAGTCAGATATTTGTCAGAGATAAAGGACGAACCATCGAATATGTCCAGGTTTAAATTCTTTATTACTTAAGGCAGAATATGAAAAAAAAAAGCGTGTACCTCTTCCCTCATTAACCCAATTCAGCTACTACCCTGCAGTCTGCCACCCACCACTTGCCTGGATTTTATTATACACAAAGAGCTGTCTGTGAAAAGGCAGGTCGTGGCGAACTTGGCTACCCAGCAAGGACTGCCGGAGTCTCGGCGAGAAAGAAAGGCCCGCTGTCCATCACGTTCAGGCCCCATCACCTCCCACGGCTGCTCCCGCCTCTGCCCACCTCATCTCGGCACGGAGTTCCCATGCAGATGACTCCCCGAACCCTTTCTAATGTTTGGTTTAACGTGTCGCCGGCTAGCGTGCGCGTGTGACAGTGGTGACAGGCGCGGCTGTTCCTTTTTAAATACCATGTCAGAGACACGGCGTCAGGAAGCGGGGACGTGCTCTGTGGCTCTCTGCCGTGCCGGGATCGCACAGGCTTATTTTTTAATGAGGAAGATCTGCATCTCGAGAGTTTTTTTCATGTGTCACATCGCGTGGACAAATCAGCAGCACGTCACGCTGGCCCAAAATGAAATGCTGACAAATGTAGATATTTCAAATTTAATTGACATTTAAATGTACTTGAGATAAAGAAGGGGAAAAAGTCAGCAGGGACTTGGTCTCCAGAGGTAACGAGGGGAGCTGGTGATCCTTTTTGAAAGGATCATTTCACCCCTGCACAAAGGATCTTTACTTTTAAATGTCTTGGCCGCTCGGCATCCCTTGATTACAGGGCTCCTGTGGGGCTGACAGACAGGAACAGGCCCCTGGACGAGGCCCGTCTGTCCAGCCTTCCACCAATCCCCACGTGCCAGCCAGATGACCTCAGGAAAGTCATTGTACCTCCCTGAACCTCAGTTTCTTAGCTGCAAAATGGGGATTCTATAGCCCTCCAGTTAGTCTTACCACAAAAGTTGGATGAAAATATTCGTAAAGGGCTTTGCACAGTGCCCAGTGCCTGTTCAGTTACTACCCAGATGCCACAGTCACCTGCCAACAAATAAATTCTGGGCCTCTTCACCCTGAGCAGAGTCTCCCCTAGGTGTTCAAGGACAAACAGGGTGGTCCCTGCTTTCAAAGACCTTCCCAGTCAAAGTCACCGGTCCCCAGCTGGGCATGTCACGGCACATCAGAATGATCTGCGAGCACCCCCCGCCTAGAGACGCCGCCATGCCTCACCTCCAGCACCATTACACAGGGCTGACACTCTAGAGCACACCTTAGCACGTGCATGGGTTAAAAACAGAGAAAAAGCCTCTGAAGCAAGTCAGAGGGGTCTCTGGGGGAAACAAGCTTGGTGCAGGACCCACGGGGGACGCTCCGGAACTTGCACTGGAGCTATTCCCTGTGTGGCCTGGGGCCAGGCTGGGACTGTTCCCAGGGAGGAAGGACTGATGACAGATATGGGAACCTGTTGGACGTGGGATCTTTGTACTCAGCAGTATGTGAATATCTACTTAAGAACAGTAATGAGAGACTCACTGCTGTAATGAGTCGTGATCACCAATGAGAAGGCGTCTTCCCGTCACATGGACTGGTCCAGAGGGGACGGGTGAGTATGAGGCCAGGTCCTGCCCACCCTGTTAGGGACTTGCTCTGCCAGAGTGCAGTGGTGGGCGTGCCTGGCTCAGGGGCTGCTGGACAAGCCTCCATTTTGGAGGTGACATGAGGCTTTTAATCTGAGTCCAGTAGAGGCCGCACAATGGCCTGGAGGTGTCTCTGTGGAGGAGGGGGCACAGGGGCTTGAGGCTGGGGTGGGGTTTCAAGAGAAGAGGCAGGCAGGGTTGGCAGGGACCAGCTGGAGGAGGGCCTCCCCCCAGCGTGAGGGCTGAAGGCCACGTGCGAGGTCAGGGGGTGATGGGGGGCTCAGCTGCCCTGATCTCCGTCTCTTGGATTGGTGGTGCCCTTTGCCTTTGCAACCTTCGTTCATCTATCCATTTATTTATCAACCCATCTCTGTCTGTCTGTCTATCTTCCTTCCTTCCACAGAGATCACTAGTGTCGACTTCCCCTGTCCACACCCACGCCCAGCAGGCTGAGAAGCCTTTCCCAGGCGCTGGGTGGACACTCACGTAGGCGCAGAGGTCTGGCTTCACTTTCCCACCCTTCATGCCCTTTGCTGGAGGGAAGACGGGGAAGGGGACACCTTGGGGGCACTTTCCCTACCTGGAAGAGCAATTGTGTAGATTGTGAGGAACTGCCCCTCACCCCGAGGACAGCCTCTGCCTGCTGAGAGCCAAAGTCTTTTCTAGGGACCGTGGCAGCAGTCGGTGGGGGCGGCTGGTGAGAAAGCAGTGGACACGGACGTGGGACCCAGCAGACCCTGGTATCTGTGCTGGACCCAGGGCAGGTCACGGCACCTGTCAGAGCCTTGGTTCCCCCGTGGCTGAATGGGCTAACAGTGCCTTCACTATGAAGACTTTTGGGGAGCAGGGGGAGGTTCACCAAGATGACATATATTGAAGTACCGGGCCTGAAACAGGCACTTGGGAAATGGTGACGTGAAATCTGGAATGGGGAGGGTGCTTGTTGGGGTGGCGAAGCCTTTCGGAGGAGAATGAGCTCAATGACACCTTGAGGATGGGGCACCTCTTCTGAGGGCTTCCTAAAGGCTTGGCTTTTCAGCTGGAACTAACTCGCCCTACTGTGACAGCTCCTGGGAGAGTTCCTCCTTCCAAGCAGCAGGCAGAAGTGGTGGAGACGAGGAGGTCCTGTGTTTTCCTGGGCTGCTGCACATCCCCGGAGGCTCTGCGGCAGCTCCTGCTTTTCCAGTCTGAGCTCAGGCTCCACGCCTGGCCTCTGGCTTGGCTTTGTCTCCGGGGCCCGAACCCCACCGTTGGAGAGGGGAGGGGGCCCGAGTCAGGTCAGGAGCCTCTCACCTTGTTAACTGGGTCTGCGCCCTTCTGCTTGGTGTCCTGGCAGCTTGCCAGGGGGTAGTGCCCAGACAGCTGCCCCTACCCCCTGGGGCTCAGGGCCCAGCTGGCATCTTGGAGATTTGCTCCCGGGGCTGATCACAGTTTCTGGCTCTCATAGGGCCAGGCTGGGCAGGTGCTGGTAGCTTCAGATTCACATCCTGATCACACTTGGCTCATAGTAGGTGCTCTTTACATACTTGCGGTTGTTAACTGATACCCTCCCCCAACTCCAGGACGCTGGGCTGTAAGCTGCTCTCAGTGATTCCTTTGTTCACTCACTCAATAAATATCCCTGAGCAGAGCTGGGCCAGGCTCTGGTCGGGGAGTTGAAGAGTCAAAGCTGAAGGTCACACAACCCTGCCCTGCTCATAGGCTACCGGGGTGGGCAAGCGTGTGTGGGTGCATGCGGGTGACTCACAACATGGCAGGTCACGGTTATGCCAGAAGTCCCAGGCACGGTGACCCTGCGAGGAGGGAGCGTGCAGCTCGTGGGGGAGGTGCTGGGGGGAGGGTCAGGCTGGTGAGCCCGCAGCACCCACTGCTGCTGGGGATGCCAGTGTGGCTCCTGTGGGCAGTTTCCCAAATTGTGTTCTTCGAGATGTTAACAGGCATTGCGTTAAAAAAAAAAAGAAAAAAAAAAAGGAAGGCAAAGAGACTTGCCCACGGTCTCAGACTGGCAGCTGGTGGGCCAGGGTGCTGCCCAGATCTGCGGACGCCCAGCCAGGCCTGCGCACCAGGCCCCCACCCTCGGGCAGCTCTGGGTCTGTGCAAGAGGGAGAGGGGTCCGGCTGTGACCCCCAGCCAGGGGGCTGTGCTGAGCGCAGGTCTCGAGGAGGTACCACTGCAAAGTGTTCTGAGAACTGGTCTCTGGGCAGAGCTCCCACTAAGTGCTTCTGGCAGCTTCTTCTGATCTTATTTTAATCTTCTGGGGCTCTGGGTGCTGGGGTCACGCAGTGCAATTCAGATGCAGAGCCGATTCTCCAATTCCTGAGGAGTGTGGGCTGGCCGTTTGGTGCGCACACAGCCTGCCCAGGCAGCGCAACCTGCAGGCGTTCTCCTTGGCCAGAAGGATTTCTAATGCCAGCCACACGTTCCTCTGGGTCTCCCAGACCCAGATTCCCAGGGAGTCCACAGTTCTGATGGGAGTGTGAAGTGGTACAATTCTTTCAGAAAGTTATTTAGTAACACGGAGCAGAAATCTGCCTATAAGACGTTAAGGGTTGGCCTTTGGCGTTAGAAGCTCAGCTCTGCCACTAACTAGTTGTGTGACCAAGGGCGGTGACCACCTCTCAGAGTGGCAGCTACTTCTATAAAATAGAGCTAATGATACCTACCCCCGCCCCCAGAGTTCTTGTGAGGATTTAATGAAACAACATACGTAAAGTGCTCAGTTAATGGTAGCTGTTCTTACAATAATATAAAACTAGAAAAAACTTGGAGAACAAGGACATTCACTTTGTCATTTTTCACATTTGTGAAAACCTGGAACAATCTACAAATCCCATAAGAGGAGCGTGGTCAGGCAGACCACACACATACACACAGTGAGATCTTCCGTGGTCACCACCAATGGGGCTTAGAGGGACATGAGGCAAGTCTGTACTGTGGGATATTGCAAGGAAGCTGGCAGCTCTGCAAAATATATCTAGAAAGAAGACTGGACAGGAATCTGCAGAAATGCTAGTACATTGTTGAGCTGAAGTAGTGGGATTCAGAATGAACTTGTCTCTTCTCCCTAACTTCCAGCCTGCCTATAAGGCTATTGGGTTATTTTTAAAAACAAACAAAATTACTGGAAAAGAGCATGTTTTTGCGTGGATCTGGCCAGGGAGGTGACAGGGCAGTGGCTTACGGGCCCCTGGTGGCTGAATCTGGACCTTTCTCACTTAGTACAACGGACTCCAAATAACCAGCCTGCAGCCAGTCAGGACGCGGGTGACTGGAGGGTGTTCCGTGCGCCACCTTTAGAGGACAAGGTGTGCATTGCAAGAGCTTGGGCTCTGCAGCGGGCTGGGACTGGGCAACGTCTCAGATCCACACTGAGTACAAGCCCCGTCACCATTAGGACTTGGAAGACAGCCCTACCCTTCTGGGTTATTGCGAAGATTAAAGAAGGTGGAGGCTGCTTGTGACTATCTCCCTCCCAACTCTCACGGCAGTGAAAGAGTGAAAGAGAGAGGCACCTGGGGACCAGTAGGTCACCCCCCACCCCCCACCCCCGCCTGTTGCCTCTGTCTGCTCGCTGTGTGTGGTCCTGAGGGGCGGGCAGTACTTAGCACAGCACTGCCTTTTAGGGCTTGCTGTCGGCTCTTTCAAAGTCTCACATTCGATGAAATATAGGGAAATTGCCCTATATCTAGCAAGCCGAAGGGAAGATAAGCTAGGGCCTGGCAGCCATGCACGCTCCCGCTGAAATAACCAAAGCCCACCTTTAACAGGTGGGGAGCTGTGACCTCACCGTGCCTGCTGCAGCCACCATCGTCCTCACCACTCAGAGTAGCTCATAGTCATAATTAGGTTCTTAACAAAAAGCCTGGATGCTGAAGAAGAAAGGGCCAGGCCCTCCCCACTTTCCAGTCCTGAGACCTTGGGCAAGTTATGGAAAGTCTCTCTCTGAGCCTCAGTTTCCCCATCTGTTAAATGGTAAAGCTACCACTTACCCTTCATGATCTTAAGCGATGTTCAGTAAATGTTAGTTCTCTTTCCTTCCCCAGATAGGAACACTCAGGCACCAGGGAACACTGCCTCCTTGGCAGGAAGAGGACTGAACAGCTCTGGTTCCCAACCCCAGGGAACCTTCCCCAGAGAGGAAGGTGGTGTGCGGGGCAAGTCATCTCAGGACACAAAGCTGTCTCCCTGGGCAAAGCCAGGAGAACAGTGGACCCCCGTGGACAGCAGAGTGCAATGGAGAGAATGAAACTGAGCAGCATTTGGAGTCCTGGCCATGCCGCTTTCTAACTGGATGACCCTGGAACACTGGTCAATACATTTTCTGAGCCAGCGTTCCTGTTCTGTGGAAGGGACGCCTAAGAGGACCTAGGACACATGAGGTGCTCTACTGTGCTCACTGCCACCTGGCTTCTGACCCACAGCCCGAGCTGTCTGATTCCTCCTAACCCCAACTCTTACCCCAGGGGATCCTCGGGGCGTACCATCAGCCCTGTTCTGAATAATAATGTAAGTAGCTAATACTTCTTGAGGAGAAGTAGTCACTGAATATTAATTAGCTAATGTTAACAGAAAAACAGAGGGAATGTTTTCCCCAGAAGTCTTTGTAAATTGTTCTTCCAATTGCTATCACATGGTTTTGAGGGGCTAGGACACCTACCTTCCACTGGGGAAGAAAATTTGACATGGGAAAAATTTCTTTCTGGGAAAATGCAAGTCAAAAGAAGTCGGCACTGGGATTCCCTTTGGGGCCTCCTTTAAAAGTCCTAAGAAGCTCACACCTAGTAGGTTTTTGAAGATATTTGCTGAATGAATGGATGCAAGAATGGACGTGAGCTAGAAAGCAAAAAACGGACCTCAGTGGGTGGAGTGGTCTTAGAGCTGCTGGCGACGCTACTGGGCTTCGACGAACTCCAGATGCTGAGCTGCTGCAGGAGGCCGTGGAGACTGTCTAATTCTTAATCAGCTCCGTTTTGCTGTCCACAAAGTTAATTACTTAATGTGCTTCTTTGGAAGTGAGAGCTGGGGCAAGAAGTCGGGAGGACTGAATCCTTCCCTCAACTTCAAAGATCCTGTGTCTCTTTCTGCCGCGCAAATCCTCTAAGTTTCCGATGCACTTTGATATTCCCAGTGGAGACAAAGATCTGTGATTCAAGAAAATCCAGGCCAGATTAAAGGGCCAGGCACCGAGTCCGTGTGCCCAACACTGAACCACCAGCAACAAAGGCCCATTAGGATGTGGCTCCTGCCCGCCAGCTTGTCTTCTTGTGTCTCCCGACACAATGCTGACAGATTGGTGGGGCTGGTTTCTTCCTCCCCAAAACAATATTTTATGAGGAGTCTGTTTTATTAAAATATTTTCCGCTGGATGCTTCCTGTGTTTCAAGAAGTTGGTCTTGCCAGCTGGAGCTGATGACAGTTGAGAAAAACACATCCAAGTGCTGTTGTGACATGGCATTTGGAAGTGGAGGAGCACAACGGGGGGTGGGGGGGGGGAGAAGGCAGCATGGGAAGAGACGCAGGAAAACACCCGGGTTGCACCAGAAATGTCACTGGCATTATGGGAGAACAGCTCTGCCGGCCCCCCATGCCCCCCCCATCACATTAAAAAAATGTGAACAGAAACTCTCGGAATGATGTTCTAAAACATACCTCCCTATCTCCTGGTGGACCCGGGTCACTGTTACGTACGATCACAGAGAACCTGTCATTTGTTTTCTATCACTGCCAATTTGCCAACCCACTAAACTAGCCACTGCTGCTCCCTCTGGTTCATTTCAACCCCAAATGTTTCCCAAAAAGAAATCTAAAACAAGGTGTACTGCCAAAAAAAAAAAAAAAAAACCCACAAAAAGTGGTACTGACATAGTTCTGGTAATCTCCAGAATGATGGGGTTACCAGACACTGGCTCTCTGCATATACTGATGAAGCAATTCCCTATCACTGGGCTGGAAAAGCAACAGTGTAAATAAACGTGGTGAGGGAGTCCGAGCTCTAATCGGGAACCGGCCACAAAATGGGTAATGCTTTTCTGTAGAATGGGAAGTTGTTGTTGGTCCAGGGTGTTTTTGGTGCAAAGCAAGGATATTCTGGATTTGCATTTCAATGTCTACAGGACCATGACCCTGTATCCCAGTACAGTGTCTAAAATATTTCGTCCAGTTTTAAAGAGATGGCTCTAAAGAAAAGTGACTAAATTCATTCCCCTAAGGAGAAATCTTTGGGGTCTGAGGCCCTCTGAAGACATGCAGCATTTTCTCCACAAGGGGGCAATCATAATCCACGGCAGGGAAATAGTCCTCAAGATTCCCACCGTCCTATTGTGCACAGCAAAAGTTAAACCTACACCCAACTTCTGGAGTCCGACTTCCAAATTCTGCATCACCAAGCATCTCCCAAGACACACAGACACACACAGGTTTGAGGGCTGTCTAGGTAGGCTGGTTCTGTAACAACATGATAGTCTCAAGTGATACCATCCTATAAACCAGAGAACCCTGGAAGAGCTGAAGTGGACTGCAACCCGAGCTAGGCCACAGGCTGACATTTGGGAATTATTTCTTCCTTTTGGCTCCTTTTCTGGCTAGGACGTGCCATCTCCCATCTCCCTTAACTTCCTTCCCTGAGAACTTTTCTGAAAATAAGGCAGACACGAGGAGCATTCCCCTCTTCACCCAAGGGACCTCAGGGTCCCAGGGGCAAATTTTTTTTGGTTCCCCCAACAACCCCAGACCAAGATGGTTTCATGCACTTTTTCAAGGCATCACTGGAAGCCAGTGTGTAGCTGCTGAGCTGTCTGGGCAGAAACCACCGGCCGTTTGCCTTGGGGATGGAGGCACATTCCTCTGATGGAAGCAGTGCTACCTTCTCCAGCTGGCTCTGAAGTCGGGGCCATAAGCAGCTTTAAGCCTCCCACATTCAGACAACTCAGCCTCTGGCCACTGCTTGCCCACCTGCCTCGTCATTCCCCTCATCTACCCAGTGTCTACCCAGCAAGTGATTCTAAGCTGGGCCCCATGCTTGGTACTGGGCATAAAACCCAGCACCTGTCCCGTGGAGCTCTGGGCCCAAGGGGTGGTAGGAAAGCAAAGTCATAATAAAATAAATGCTAAGGCACAGGTGAGCAAAGGTACTGGTGGGGGAGGGGCAGTGGATGAGGATAGTCCTGTGTATAAATCTGAGCTCTGGAGACCCGGAGCAGCCCAGGCCTAGGAAGGTGATGGCCCTCGTTAAGTAGGTTGCCTCCTCGACCAGGTCCCTAACTCTCTTTTTCTGACCAGCTATCTTCAGCATAAGAAAAGGCCTAGAATCTTTTTCTGAGCTTGTTTGAGTGCCCCTTGGGCGTCACCACTCAAAACCCAGCCCGGGTGCCCGGCTCCCTGGCCTCTGGGGCCTCCTGCTGGCTGTGACAACTGCTAGCAGAACTGACACTGAAGATCAAGCCGTGTTCCCCGACCGACCTCTTTGTGAAACACCCGCTCGGGGCTCCAGGGAAGCCTTTCAAAGGCCGGGGCTGCCACATGGTCTCCACAAAGCGCTGGCCCCGCTGGGCTCCTGCAGACACAGGGGAGGGGAGAACAGGGTACTCACTGTTCGGGGCTCGAGACGGACGTCCTCCGGCCTTCCACTGCGATGTTGCTCTTCGGTCTCTTAATGACGTGTGGCCGGGGAGGGCGCACCTAGAATGGGCACAGGGGGAAATCCCCAAGAAGGGCTCAGTTGGAAAAGCCACATAGGAACATTCTCAAGATGCAGATAAGTGGCCCTAAAACAAACGCTGAGGAATTTTCACAGCATAGGTTCAAAGGCTCTGCTTATCACGGAGACACGGCCGTTGAATTTGCAGCCGAGCCGTGAACTGGAGTTCTGTGACCTACTCAAAGGGGAAAGGCCCTTCTGAAGGGCTGGGTTCCTCATGTGCAGGTCGCGGTGGCACCACCGCCTCCTCTCAGGGCTGCCGCGAGGGTTCAGCGAGACACTGTCTGTGCAGGACCCGGGACAAAGAGGCTCTCATTGATGACGAGTCCCTCTTGCCTTCTCCTGGAACCCGGAAACCAGTTTGGTAGAACAAAAAGGTTTCACTTAGACTTTGTTTTTGGGGTACATATGCCTATGTTGTTCTTTTTACAACTGAATTACAGGAGGCCTATTTTCCTCTCTAAGTGGGAGTGGGGAGAAGCAAATACTAACAGCTTTAGAGCGCCAGTAAAAGTCCCTGGGCATCCCTGTGTAGTCCTCCTGAGCAGGGCTCGGCCTGGAAGCCACACAGCCTGTGTGGGTACTGCACTCACCACGCGGACCTAGCTTAAGGGCTGGAGGTGGGCGTTTTGACAGTGAAGTACACAGCTTCCCTGTCCACAACCAGGCTGCAGCGGCAAGGTAGTTTTTTTCTGACCTGAGGCCTCCGAAAGCCTAGACGAGGGATCCTATAAAAAGACACCCCCTTCTCCCACCAGAGCCCGTGATGAGAGTTAGGCTAAGAATTTCTAGGCGTCCTTAGAAGGATACTCATTTGGTCCAGTCAACATTAGCTGGCTTTAACTCCGGCACCATCATCTGAACACCACCAGAGAAGGACTGGAGAAAGCGAAGAAAGCCTGTCTGTGAATCTTGCTGCCAATAAGAAAGAATGAGCAGCCCAGTGCGGGGGCCGCTTTCTCTCTGCAGATGAGGGACCACGGTGGGAAACGCCACGGACGCTGAGCTTAGCAGGCAAGACAGGGAAGAGGAGCACATACTCACTCCAATCCCTGCCGCCCTCTTCCCTGAACCCACCCTCCCACCAGCCCCCAACCCAGCACTGGTGGGCGACACAACACAATGGCTTCGGAACACAGATCACAGAAGTTGGCTGTGTAAGAGACACGTCTTTAATAATCTCATCAAGCCCTCACGTCTCCACGTATCTGACCTAACCAGAGTTTTTCCTGTGGAACGGCCAGTCTGATCTCAGCCTGGTCTGGCAAATCAGAGACGTGGTAAGAGCCAAGTGCGTTCCACCAAACTTGCTGTCTGCTCTGGGATTACTGTGAAGATCCAATGAGGTGATGCGGGGAAAGTGCCGGCGCGGGGCCTGGCACACAGTGGGGGCTCAATAAACGCTCACCTTGTTTCTCTGTGACCTTATCAGTAACAAAAAGAAGACGGGGTGTGGGTGTCTCCAAATTAGAAGATGGATCTATGGTGGCCTACCCTTGCCTAGCACGGTGCTCACTGCCTGGTTTACAGTGACCCCTCAGCAAGATTTTTAGAAATGGATGTTGCTGCCTGGAACCTAAGAAGTGCATAATAATGTTGCTATTATGATAACTGTTATTAGAACAGTGCCTGCCACAAAGCAGACATCCAGTCACCGGCTGCTGAACAAACGAATGGATCCGTCCCCCACTCGTGCGAACCCTGAACCGGTTTCCTGGCCTAGAGCCGGACTCCTCTTGCAGCTGGTAAACAGGATCACCTGGTTTGCACCTGACTTTGCACCACAAAGGCGGGGTGCAGTCAGGGCAGCGCTGCCCTGCCCCGGAGGTCCCGCGGTGGGGCTTTGGGAAGGTCAGACATTAAGGCCCATTTGCCTGTCCCCGCCCACAGCTGCTCCTTGTACAATAGAGGCAGGTTAGGAATGTGAACTTGTGGCTGAAATGGGGGGATTAAGTTTGTGGCAACTTCAACTGAACTTGCAACGTGGTGAAACATGGGGAAAAAGAACAACAGAGCTAATTAGACGAGCTGAGCTGTCAGAGCGCCGCTGAATGGCTCAGCGCCAACAAACAAAAGGAATGGGTTGGCAATCAGCAGGATCGATGGAGAAGACTGCTTCATTAGGGATGATAAACCAGACAGAGCAGGAAGGGGGGGCGGGAGGGGGAGGGAGGCGGCAAAGCAGGGGAGGGAGAAAGGCACAGCGGACCCAGAGACAGTCGCCCGCGTGGCTGCAGACACACCCAGAGTCACACACACATCTGACTGGTGTGGACAAAGCAGACACAAAATAGCAGACACAAAATTATACTCATGGACAGACAACCACCCAGAGACACGCACAGGCCTCGAGATACCAACATGCCCAGTTTCACAAATACACACTCACAGAGGCACACACAGGAGGAGAAGGCACATGCACAAATCTCTCTCTCTCTTTCACACACACACACACACACACACACACACACACACACACACACACGGCCGCAGACGTACAGCTAGAGCCGTAACCAGGCACAGACACACACAGACAAAATGGTTTAATTAAGCCCGAATCACAAGACGATACAGACAACTGGCCTGTCATATTTCAGCGATCACATCCGTCTTTCCGGGGTGCTTAGGAAGGGCGGGGGCTGGGGATGAGGGAAGAAACCACATGCACACACAACTACGACCGGCCCCACCAGTGCTAGGATCCCAGCAGCGCTGGGGGAGAAAATGCTAAACAGGGATTTGGAGCTCTGTTCAAGGGGGACTTGAGGGGAAAGTTGGGAAACCAGCCAATTCCCCACTGGATTTAAAACCTGAGAAATCTAAGTCGGCAGGGTTAAATGTGTATTGAATACAAAAGCACCGAGTACATTTGATTTTAATGGTGAGCAAGAAATAATAAATACAGAGCTTATAAAGCGCTTCACATGCAGCCGACCACAGCCTGCCTCTCCCCTGCACGCCCCGGCCCACTCCCCTGGGCCCACCAGACACTGGCAAGGCTTTCTTCTGCTTTTTCCTTTTTCTTCTTTTTAAAAAGAAAATCTAAATCCTCTGGTCACATCTGAACTCCAGCCACAGGTGCCAGGCTACAAGGCTCCTTCCAGAAAGGCTGAATGGCTAGCCCCCATGCTCCCACTACCCTGGGCCGATGGCCACACTTCTGCCCAGAATGTCTGCAGCTAAGTGACCCGGCAAAGCCTGGCTATGGGCCAGTGGCTCCTGACATGGGAGCTTGTCAGGCCATCTTCTTCGAGGCCCTTGAGGGGTTCCATAGCCCACGGGCCCCAGGTTCACCCCTAGTGTGCAGTGGTGCCCACTGGAAATGCTTGCGTGAATGCACTCGGAGTGAACAGACCCTGGCGCACTGGGGAACGCAAGGCCGAGAAAGCACAGAACCTCTACGGCTCCCAAATTAGTCCCACAGTGACCCTGCTTGGCAGAAGGTGTTTGGGTTGGCAGAACTGGGGTACGTGTACCCACCTCTTGCCAGGGACTGTGCTAGGTGCTACACATATATGACATCATACCCCACCAGGTAGGTGTAGCAAGTCATTCTACAGATCATGAAACTACGGCTCAGAGAAGGTATGCGTCTGGCCTAACATCACACAGTCAAGAAGTGTCCAAGCTGTGATTCAAACCAGGACAGGCCTCTCTGACTTCCAGGCCCAGGAGAATCAGTTCTGCTAGGTACCTGCCTCTTCAAAGTCTCACAACCCAAGCGGGGTGCAGCCCTGCGTGCTGGGCTGGTCACCTCCTGCACCAGGGCGGTGGCAGAGGTAGCTGCTGCTCAGGCTTTGCTCAGGGCAATACTTGCCTTTCCAAGTCCTCAGTCGCCAACGGATGTGGCTGAATTCCAGCCCCCTCGCCCCCCAATCTATACGAGTCCCCACGCTGGTGACACAACGTGGAGCCCACAGTAGCTGTCTCCAGTACCTGAGTTCTTCCAAGGGCAGCAATCCTGCCCTGGATCACACTTTCTAAGGGACTCCCTGCCTGTCTTGGATCCTAGGTCTCTCCAAGGACTTCTGAGAGCTACCCTCTGGATGACTTTGGCTTGGGAGAGGCTGCTTGGTGAGGAGTGGGGAGAGGCAGGGCAGAGAGGCAGGCCTGGGCTCAAAGGCCAGCGTGGCCTCTTATCATCTCTGTGGTCTCGGCTGCCATTTGGGGAAAGAGCATCTGCCTCCTCCAGGCTGTTGTAAGGACAAAGGAGCACAGTCTAGGCACATAAAAGGTGCTCAGTAAATGTCAATCCCCTTCACCGCTGCGTGCCTGCCAGGATCTAACACGGCCGTAGAGGTTCCACAGGAAGCCCCAGCCGGCTGCTGATGAATTTTTTCTCACCTGAAGGCTCTGCCCCAGTCCTTTGTACTCCGTGGAGATGGAGATGAAGGGTCTGGGGAGCTTGGCATGCTGAAAAGACCATGTGTTCTAGAGTCTGGTGACCCCTTTGTGTAGTTGAGGGACTTGGGGTAAGTCACTGGGCTTCGGTTTTCTCATCTCTAAAACAGGTGGAGGCGATGCCTACTTCATAGAGATACTGTGAGGCTCAGCTGGGTTGATGTGGCCAAGAATGATTTGCTGACTATGAAAATCCTAGGTGAATGATGATTATTAAGAAACTGGGTCATTCCTTAGAAGCTGTAAGATTTAGAAACCTGTTAAGAAGAGTAAGAACTGCTACTGTGTGCCAGGCACTGTGCTAGGTGCTTTACAAATGTCATCTATATCATGCTCACAAAAACCTCCATGAATGAGGGTGTATTCGAGAGAGAGGAGAGAGGCTCAGAGAGCTTCAGGACCTGCCCAGAGTCACACAACTTTGGTCTCAAGCCTGGCTCTGTCTACTCTCCAAAGCCATGTTGCTAATGACTGTACTGAAATTCTCACTAAATCACACAAGCTTTGACCCAGTAGCTGGCTTCCTGTCCCCCAAAGCGCTTTCTTTTTGCTGTTTGTGACTTCCTTCCAATGACAGCGAGCAGAAACATTCCAGCCCCTCGACAGCAGTGCTGATCACGGTTGGACTGGGGTACAGGATGGATCTGTCACACGTGGTTGGAACTGCAGTGTCACGGCTGCCTCCACCCCAGCCCTCTAACTCCCACATGCGGTAGGGAAGGGAAGGGAAACTGTGCCACAGAACTTTCCAATATCTGTGCAGAGAGCGGCCACCCAACCGATGCTGGGTACGTGCGCCTAGGATTCAAAACAGACACAGTTTGAGAGCGCTCCTAACCGCTTCCGGTTTGGTGCTGCCTGATTCGAATCAATTTTTGCTCAAATAAACTCTTAAATTAAAAAAAAAAAAGAAACAGATACAGTTCCGCCTAGTCAGCTGCACCCCTGGGCCACCACACCTTTCGAGATGGATGTGGACACCGCAGTGGGGCGGCGGGAGGGAGTGGGACTCGGGCTCATGGGGAACTCTGAGGGCCGCTTTTGCTGGACTGCAAGAGTGGTGGCCGCTTTGAACAAGAAACAGAGAAACTCTTCTCTTGGTAAACAGCCCTCACTCAATGGTCCCGGCAAGTTTCCTTCCCACTTTAAGGGAACCTGCTAAAGTTATCAGGCCTCTCAGCACGACCAAAGTCTGAGCCCACAAGAAAAATGACTTCACCGATGCTAAACATGGGACCCACACCCCATATGTTCCCAAGGTATGTTCTCTTGAGAAAACACGGGTGGGTCTCTTTCCCTTGCCCACCCAATCCCAGGTGTTGGTGGGTTTATCACATCTCATCCTGCTTTTCTGCCCTTACCTGGAGCTTCGCCTGGGAGGGTGGAGCCCCACGTGAGGCCCAGGAGATGAGGCGACCCGGTCTCCATCTGAGCCGGTTCAATATTCTCTGGGTGTAGCCTCTACCCCCCAGGAAGGGATATCAAATGCATCTGCAAACCGAGATCTGGCGGAACAGACCCCTGCTGCCAGATTTCTGCTTCCTTTGTGAGGAAAAGGCAGCTGCAGCCTTTAAAGCTCATTGGCTAGCAACGTGGCTCAACCCAGGAGATGCGCTCGAACGAAGCACACACGGCAAAAACACCACACAGCGACCCTGCTGCCTACAGCTCTGACCTGCGAGTCACCAAACTGATTCAGAAAAAGGAGAGAGAAGCCCAGAAAGTGCAAGTCCAGGGACATGCCACACAGAGGGAAGCTGAATAACCCACTTCATGGCTTTCTTTGGCAAGGCAGCTGAGTTCAGACCCCTGGGGTTTAGTCAGGCGGGGAGACGGCTCAGGCAGTGTTAGGCGGGAGGGCAGTACCACCGGCTACTCACGGGCCTCGAGCGCTGTATCTTGGGAGGCGGCGGGCGAGTGGGATGGAGTCTCTGCGGCTGCATTAAAGTGGAAACTTAAGGAATCAGTACACACGGAGATGATCTGATGCACTTCCACACACGGCTCCAAACATTCAGCCCCCCAGGCGGGAGCCCAAGGGCCGTCCTCGACGCCTCCTGCTGTCTCAGCTGGTCACCGGCTCCTGTACATCCCGTGTCCGAGGCCCTCCTCTCCACTTCGAGCCTGGATCACTGTAATCACCTCCGAACAGGCCCCCCCGCCGGATCTCCTCAGCCATTCTCCACACAGGCCAAGGGGGATCTTCTAAAATGCAATGTGACCCTGCCGCACCCCAGCTTCGAGACCTCTGCTGTCCCCTCCTGTCCTGGGGCCACACACAGTTCAACAAGGCCCTGAGCTGGCACTCCAAATCCTCCAAGACCTGGGTTCTGCCGTGCCCCACCCAGACCCCTCCCAACCTGTGCTCACCAGCAGACCCTCAAATGGCCTGAGGCTCTCAGGCCTGCTTCCTGCCTGCCCAGCAGGTGGAATGACCAACCCCATCCTGATGTGCCTGGCAAACCTTTACTTATCCTTCACGAATTCGCGCAGGTCAGATGCTGCCTTCAGTGCTCTGACTCGTCGCTCACTACCACCACGTATCTTCCCCTCCCCGCCCCCCATTCTCCTTCAGATGTTCATTTCCTTAAGGGATTCATCCCTGTGCCTCGGGAAGAAATATCTGCTCAGTAAATGTCTGAGGAACAAATAAAATTTTTGCACAAAATGCTTAACTTTTGAACTCAGGACTTGAATAAAAATCAACAGAGCACAGACCTCTTAGCTCGCTCCTCAAACCCTTTATCTCGAAAGCCAAGCTTTGTTCTGTCAATGGCCTGCCCATCTAGATGCCCTGGACAGTGGGGCGGATGGGCAGACACAGTAAGGAGAGGAAAGGTCCACACTAGACCAAGGTCACAGACGCTCGGTGAGCCCTGGGAGGCTTCCAGTTGGGTCCTCTGTGAACCTCGCGGTTCACAGAGGTCCATCAGTACGCCACAAAGTCCAGACCTGCGCCGCCCACTACAGGAGCCAATGGCCACACCTGGCGAGTCCAAATTAAGACGCGCTGTAAGTGTAAAATGCACGCTGGATTTCAGAGACTTAGTCTGAAAAGAGAATGCAAAATACCTCAATAATTTTTTATATTGATTATATGTTGAAATGAAAATGTTTTGGATATTTCAGTTAAATATATTATTAAAATTAATCTCATCTGTTTCTTTTTACTTTTTAAATGCAGTTACTAAAAAATTTAGAATTCCGTATGTGGCTTGCACGTGTGGCTCCTGTTACGTTTCTCGTGGACAGCACTTCAGAGCTTCACTTGGTTGGAGTGGTCCTCCAGGTAGTAAACTTGCCTCAGAACTCATTCTCTACAACCGGCTCCCGGAGAGACGGGCCATGTTTCAGGCGTCCCTGGATCCCTGGTGTCAGCAAAGGGCCTGTCAGAGTGGCCTATGGAGAAAATTGGCCGACTGACTTGGTGGAGAATTGGGGTCCCTCATGGCACATCGAGAGCATATGTGGATGGAAATAAAGTCTGGCTTCCCAGATCCTGTGCCGTTAGGAGTGTAGGCCAACCCGTGCTCGGTGACCCTTCTTCATTTGGAGGCTATCTGGGGTTAGGATGCCACCCAACGAGATGAGCACGGCCACCCACAAGTGCATAGGCTGCTGCCCTTGTCCCAACCCCCCGACTCTCACACACAACCCCCACTTCCCCCATCACCCTCAGCTTCCCTTGTCCTCGGCCACTCTGCTTCTGGGTGACCTCCTTCTCTAGCCCCAGAGCCCTCACCACTAGTCACCTCTGACCTGCATTTCTGTCCCTGCTGGCGGGGGTGGCAGCGTTCAGGAGGTGACTTCTGGGGTCAATCTCAGACTGAACCCCATCCCTCCACTCATCCTGTGGCCCAAGATTTAACCACCAAGCCTTACTTTCCTCATTTGTAAATGCAGGTAATGGCACTACCTACCCAAGGGGGCTGCTAGGAAGTTTCAATGGGAAGATGTTCGCCAAGATCTTTAGCCCGTAGATGCCAGCAACTATCATCATTATCAGGTTTGCCCGCCTCCAGCCTCTCCCCTTCCCAATCTATCTTCCACGCTTACTCCAGAGTGGACTTAAAAAATACACGCCCAATTACGTCATTTGCTAGCCTAAAGCATCTCAGTGGAAGGCTGGCATCTCCCAAGGTGTCTTCTGAGAAACCATCCTGGGAGATGCATTGTATGAAAGAAGAAAAGGGGGTTCTCCAGCCAGACAAGTCTGGGAAGTGCTGTGTCTTGCTCCATTTGGGGATTCGCAATGCTGGTTAGCACAGCAAAGGCTGCCAACCCTTGCAAGAAAACACCTTACCGTGAACAGGCAAAACACTATTAACTCCCTTTTTTTTTTGTAAAAGACCCATTTCCCATATTTATTTGGATATAGACTCACTTCCCCTATAACACCTGTTAATATCCCCTGGAAAATGTTAACTGAAGTGCTCAAAGCCCTCCGGATTCTGGGCCCCACCCATAAGCCTCTGCAATCTCATCTCTGGTGCATCTCCCCCACCAACCCCGCCCCCCGCTCAGCCCCTTGCTCTCCCTGAAAGCTCAGGTGTTTTTTTAAATTTTTATTTACTTTTGGCTGTGCTGGGTCTTCGTTGCTGTGCACGGGCTTTCTCTAGTTGTGGCGAGCGGGGGCTACTCTTTGTTGCGGTGCGCAGGCTTCTCATCACAGTGGCTTCTCTTGTTGCGGGGCACCGGCTCTAGGCGCAAGGGCTTCAGTAGTTGCAGCACGCGAGCCCTAGAGCGTGCGGGCTTCAGTAGTTGTGGCGCGTGGGCTCAGTAGTTGTGGCACGTGGGCTCAGTAGTTGTGGCTCGCGGGCTCTAGAGCACAGGCTCAGTAGTTGTGGCGCATGGTCTTAGATGCTCCGCGGCATGTGGGATCTTCCCGGACCAGGGCTCGAACCCGTGTCCCCTGCATTGGCAGGCGGATTCTTAAACACCTTGCATCTCCTTTTGTCTCACTCTTGGTGCCTCTTATTTGTCCTTCACTGTCTGGCTCAAGCACTGCCTCCCCCAGGAGGCCCTCCCTGCCCTTCCCTGAGGAGCATGGGTCAGGTGCTCTGCCCCCCATGTATTCACAGCACAAAGGTTGTAATTATCAGCTCACTCATTGCATTTCTCCATTTATCTAGTATGGTACTGGCTAAATAGGTGCTCAGCAAAGATTTTTGGCTGAAGCTTCCTGGCACATGTAGAAACTCAACACGTTAGTTCTCTAGATTCTGTGATTAATTTATTTTGCTTTGATTGTCATCAGGAAGTGCTAGTTCTTTTGCAACTGAATTTATAAACGGTGGAAGGAAAGCAGCCTCTTGACTACACCTAACCTAGAAGCTAGTAAACCAGAGGAGTTTATAGACACTAAGAAATGGTAACGTGGTACAACTGTCCTGAGTGTGGCCGTGAGGACCCACTGCAGGGATGCCGGGTATATCACGGCAGCTCCCTCAGGGCAAGGCACACAGTGGATACGCTGCTAAGAAGCTTCTGCTTCTTGGAGGGGAGGAAGTAGTAGGGCTGTTGGGTCATGGTGGTTGCAGTTTCCCAAATATGCTGGGTGGCATGAGAGTGGGGGACACAGCTTGCGGAGAGCTGAGTACTCTGGGGACAGTTAGAACAGCCCATAAGGGTGGAATGGTGGTAACTTGGGCGGGAGGAGGGGGTGAAGAGAGAAGCTAGGGGAGAATCAACTCAACATACCGTTTTCTAGAACGTGGCTCCAGTGCTGGGGAAGCTGAATCAGGGAGTAACTGAATATGGGGCTGTAACAGGGTGAGGTGAGGTCCGACACGACTGCAGAGCTGGCCAGATACAGTGAAAGTCACTTCCGTGAGCCGGGGTCCCCACCCCCGGCCGCACTCCTTGAGGGCCAGGGCCAGTGCGCGCTTGTCTGTCTCTTTCCACGGCTCTGGTGCCAGGAGCTTATCCTTCCACGGACAAGGAGACAGACTGGAGGGGGGGAAAGTGACCTGCTCCCAGGCCGCCTGACTGCCAACCCAGGGCTCCTCCCACTGCTGGAGGAAGAGGAGACAAAACCAGAGGAGCCTTGGAGCTGAGAATCAAGAGGTCTGGGCACTTTTGCAAAGAAATCATGTCACATGTGATCCTCAGTACCCTAGATACACGGACTGCTGATTCTTAAGCGAGCTCAGAAAGGCTGAGCCTTTGGCCATCTTTGGCTAAGAAGAGTTCTGTTCAACAATTCATCTGGCACTTCGTGAGCTGAGCTGTGGCAGGAGGGATGGGGCGCTGGCACATGCCTTCCTGAGGGTCATGTGTAGTCGGGAAGCAGACTCACTCTCCCATGCAAAGTGAGGGAGAAACTACCTGGGGCCAGGCCCTGGGGATTCAGGAGACTAGGACACAGTCTGTCCTTAAGGAGTGTATGGTCTAATGGAATTTGACCCACATCACGGAAAAATGCCTTTCTTAGAGTACAAAGAGCATTTGGGCTAAAACCCCAAGACACACGCTTTGGTGGAAAGACTCACGTGCGTGTCTTGACTCTGTCATTTTCTAGTTGAGTTCAATACTGGCTCTGCCATGTGGCAAGTTATTTAATCTAAGCCTCAGTTAACCCTTCTGTAAAATGGAAATAACTCCTGAGTCACAAGCACTGGTGTGAGGGTGCTACAAGAGTGCATTACAGCTGTGGGAGGCTCTGGTCTGGCAACCTGCTGATGAAACAAGACCATCCAATCCTCTGTCCTTCCCTTAAACCCACCAGTCTTCCCAGAAGAGTCCTGTGAATGTGAGGACCTTGGTTTTTCAAGGGAGTGTGCTGTGAGCAGGGCGCTGTTGAAAGGGACTGGATTTTACTAATCTCTTCTATTTACATGATGCGTTTTCCTTTCAAAGCATTTCTACTTCCCTTCTTTCCTTTGAGCCTCACATTCCCTGGTGAGGCAAGTTAGAGGAGCGTTATTTCCCTGTAACAGAGGCAAGAAACAGGAGGCCCAGAGAGGCTAAGTGACTAGTATGAGGTCACAGAGCTAGTAGCAGGAACTAAAACAAGCAGGCATCCTTAGTCCATTGTGCTATCCTTGTCAACCAAAATTTCCAAAGTCATCTGGAATCCTTTCTGACTCGGTTTTTCTAACCCATATCCCTTCTGAAGTTGCACTATGTTGTTAAGAGATCTGTGCCTTAGAGAAAAGGCTGGTGAAAGAATGACTGACATCCTCCCCTTCCTTCCTTACTTGAGCATCTCTTTCCAGTGCTTTCCAAAGGAGATTCACGTGTTGATTCATTCAACAAACAATGCAGTATGCTTCGTACAGGCAAGAGGCACACCAGTGAATAAGACCCAGTCCTGCCCTCAAAGGGCTCCCACTCTGATGGTGGGGTTATAATACAGGTGGAAAGAGGTCTGTGGAGGTACCAAGGAGGGGGCTCTTCTACCCGATGGGGGTGGTACAGAATTGAGGTGCATGAGATGGGAACCCCAGTGATCCAACAAAGCCAAGTGAGGGTGAATACGAGGATAGGGCAGGCCAGGAGGAACGGCTGGTGGCTGGGGTCACATAATACAAGGCCTTGACTGTCAGCCTAAGAAGTGTGGATTTCCTCCTGAGTGCAGTGGGAGGGATTTAGGCAGGGAGGGACGTATCAGAGGCCTTGGTGTCAAAGATGGATGGGCTCCTGAGGACAGACACTCCCTTCCAGCCAAGGGGGCCCACCCAGACCTCCATGCTGTCAACTCGCCAGCTGGCACGTGACTGCTGGGAGATGTGAACGTGAGAGGGTAAGCCCCAAAGTGTGATTGACATGGAAGTCCCAGAGAAGAGAGGAACTCTTTTGGCCTCTGACGGTCTCTGCCTGACCCTCGGCGTTTATATCTGTCAGCCGTGTGGACCAGGTGAGTATGCTCATTGGATATGAAACCCACATTTATGAGGACAGCATCTGATTTGCAGTTAATTTGTTGATGCAGCAAAACACATTGTTTCCAAAAGGTCAGGGGGGGAAGCCGTGTTGGAATATCAACTTAATTACCTGGGTGGCATGAATGAACGGGCGCCCTGCATGGGGCTGCAGGGCGGAAAATGCTTCACCGCCAGGCGTGGACGTGGGGCAGAGAGTGAAGCGGGGTTACAGGTGGGGGCAGCCTGCGAGGTGGGCAGAACCGAAGCTCCGGTGGCCCGCTGTCTTCTAACGCCTAACCAGCGCATTTGCTGTCCCGGGAATGAGGGTCATTATTCCATTTCACAGATGAGGAGAGGCAAAGACTTGCCCAGGGTCACACCAAGCAGTGGATGGCAGGCCTTCAGAAGAGGGTCGAAGAGCTCGTCTCAAGTTAATTGTGCACTGGGGCAGGAGTCCTGTGATGGATGTGGGAGGGGCCGGCTGTTTGGGAACCAGTGCACGGATTTCCTCAGTCCCCATGGAGGACACACCTTGGACTATCCCTTTAACATCCCTTTAAGGTCAGAATCAGCCTCCCCTTTTCACAGCTGGTAAAGCAGACTCAGGGAGGGCAAACAGGCGCTACCTAAGGCCACACAGAAAGTGAAATGTCAAAGTCAGTGGGCGGACAGGCCAGACCCCAAGCTGGGACCGGTGGTGAGGGGAAGGGGGCAGAAGATGGGAGATGCCCGAGGCCACAGGGATCAAGCAGCTTCATTGAAGGCCGAGGTCTATGCATGCAAAGCTTGGGGTGGGGAGGCAACCTGCTTGAGGTGGCAGCCAGAGCCCCTGCCATTACCCTTTCTGAGGGCCAGAGAAGGTGGGGCATGCCCGATGGCGGCTGGAGGCATGAGAACGGTGGCCTCCAAGGTCAGCCTCAAAGGGGGTCTCAGGTCCTTTGGGTCTGAATGGTATTCTGAACTGTCCCTTTTCTGTCAGACTCCCATCTAGCTCACCTGGAAGAGGCCCTGGCATCCCCAAAGGGGAGGCTGGGTAGATGCTGCGGGCTTTTCTGTGCCAGGGATGTGCCCCAACCAGATACGCTTCCAGGAATGGAGAGGGTAAAAGAGAAAATTCACAATTAAACCCTGTTACTGTTTAACGAGGGAAGAGTTCACCTGGTTAATTTTCCTGGCTAGTAGCCACATCAATGCTCTGACCTGTGCATGAAACGGCCCTGGTTGGGAGAGGAAGACAAAGCTTTCTGTGGCTTTACAAAGGGCCTCTGGGCTGAGAGCAAGGCTCCTCTACTCCTCGGGAAGGGAGAGCCGCTATTATGCAAGGTATGAAAATAAAAGAGGGCTTCTTTTGATAGGCCTCCAAAAAGGAGTGTATTGAAGCTATATTTGTGTGGAGTGTCTCCTTTGAAATGCCCAACCAGCTCTCTCAGGCACAGCTCTCGCCTGTCCCCCAACTCCTGTCATTATCTTGAATCCTCCCGTCCACACTTGATAGAGCTGATCCTGCTTGTTGGGGAGGATCAAATGCTTGCCTCCGCTTCAGAGTGTCAGCAAGGATGCTGGAGAAGACAGAGCACTCGCTCTGTGCCAACAGCACTGGGCAGGCCCTGGGGCCCCACAGGGGACCCTGGGGTCCTCGGGCCCTGCAGCATCCGCAGAGGTAACTCTCAGCTCCAGGCTGTCATCTGGGAGGGATGCTCATGGAAAGACACTGCACAGGATGGACTTCTGCATCAGAGCCGAGGAAGAAGTTTCCATCCTGCCCGTACACGATGACAAGGTGCTTCTTATTGGGAAAGGGAGGCTGGGAGGGGCCTCATCCTGGAGCACCCTCAACGGGCCAGGTGTTACCCAGTATATCTCAGTCAGTTCTAAACCTCTGGATAGAAGCCCTGCCATAATCCCTCCAGCCCAAATTCGCACAATACATTAGGAAGCTGGCTGTCGGACTCCGGGGGGAGGTTCCCACATGCCTGCAAGTCGCCGTCCTGAGGCACCCTCTGCAGTGGTGCTGGGGACTGAAGGTGGCCCTTGAAGAAAAGCTGTAGCACCTGCTGTCGGCTCTGTACGCCGTTGTCTCTGGAGAGGGGCTGCCGGGGACTCAGCCCCCTCAACAAGTCACCTTGCGAGGCCACTCTCCCTGCTGGGCCCAGGCACTCTTTGCCGCAGTGAGAGCTGAGCCGAGAGACGGTTCCTCCCGGTCCTGGGAGCAGTGCATTCTTCCCCGATGTTGACAGGAGTAGTATTTTGTAGCGGTGCTGGTTAATTTGTAGTGGCATTTGTGGTTTGAAGCCTTGTCAAGATCCCTGATTACTTCCCGTGCAAGGAGCTCGGCTGATGGGGAAGTTCACATGCTGAACAAAAGCAGCAAGGCAGCTGTGAGGGAAGGCTGCGAGGGGGCCGGGTGACCCCAGGCCGCTTGGGGGACAGAGGCGGGGGGAGGGAGGGGGGACAGCAGTGGGGCGGGGGAGGGGAGCCCTTTGTTTTTAGTCAGGTGCAGCTGCTCGGTCTGAATAGGTGGCATCCCATTGACGGCCCGAGGTCAGGCAGCAGATGCGGGCCGTGGCTGGGCAGGGGCAGGGAGCCTTGCTGACGCGTGCCATTCTCTGCCCAGACAGAAACAGGAGGCGGGGGCTTCGCTGCTACCTACATGGGGGCAGCCATCTGGGATGCCATCAAGGGTGCCTGGGTGACATTCCCAGGAGGTGGGGGATGCCAGGAGGGGCTTCCAGATGTTGGGAGAGAGAATCCCCCTCTGACAGAGGCAGGGGAGCTGTTTTGAGGCACTTGCTATGTTCCAGGTTCTGTACTAGAAGCTCTACCTGTAAGGTCTCTAATGATCCCAACAACCCTGCAGAGAAGGTAAAATCCCCATTTGGGAGTTGAAGAAACTGAGTCTGCATGGCTCAGTGACTTGCCCAGGCCTCACCGCTAACAGGTGGCCGAACCAGGCTCCAGACCCAGGTAAGTCTGACCCCAAAGAAGCCCACACTCCTTCCATCAGACCCGATACACAAACGGCAGAAGGAAGATGCTGAATCTTATCCCCTTGAGAATGAGGGTGCTCCCCTCTCCCTGGGGAGTTCCTCCCCCCAATATCCTCTGAGTTTTTTGTCTTGCTAAGTCCATTCTGACCACACAGAAAGGTTTGTCTTTGCAGCCGCCTACATTTCACCAGGCCTGTGTCCTGACTTGGGGAGGGTTTGCTCGGTGCATTTAAGGGCTGGGGCCAGCTCAGCAAAACCAAGGCTAATTTATCATCTCTGGAATGGTGTCCACCCCAAGCAGTACTACCACTAGGAAATTAAAATAAAGATCTTCTCCCGATTTTGCAGTTGTACAGATAGGATCGCATAGCATCTTCCAGAAAGGGAGTCTGGTGATTACGACAGCTTCCACGCTGCTCTCCCTGCCACCAGCTCCCCCCGCCCTGGTCCACCCGCAGCTCGGGGAGCTGGTCATGTCCTGCAGACAGTTCTCGGCAGGCCATTTGAGACCCAGTCTCTGGCCCACCCACCCCATATTCCACCCTACCACAAGCAGCCCATTTCTCCAGCCCTGCAAAGACATGCCCTGCCACTCATGTGCCACAGCCCTTCACAACGCACGTGCTCGTCCTGGTGCCCTTCCTGCACCTGCCTACCTGGTGGGTTCAGCTCATCCCTCAAGCCTCTGTCCCTTCCCTGGAAGCTATCCCTCTCTTCCTGGCTGGATAGAGCCCGGCTTCTTTCTTCTGTCCCTCCCCTAAAGACGAGGGGTTCCTTGAGCGTGCCGTGGCGTCTTGGTCACATCTGAATCCTGGGCTCTAGGCACAAGGCCTGCACGCGGTCAGTTCAAAGTAAATGCTCGCCCAAGACTGTGGGACTAGACTCAAATGATCAGTAAGGCCGTTGCCCAGCATTTGACTAACGTGAACCAACTAGTTGTCATCCTATCACTGAGTCGCACTGTCCACAAGGCTGGCAATATTTCTGATCAGGAACGGCATGCTTCTGATCAGGAAAAAACTCCCAACCTAGAGATATCCTGGTCTAACAGGTTGAGCCCAAGGCCACCCTGAAGAGCAAGAGACTTTTCGAGGAGAATGTAAAGGTGGGAAGCTTAGATGTGAAATATCCCCAAATTTTCCCAGTGTCTGTTAAAGACAGTCAGGTTCGCCAGACAGAGGCTTTTTTTTTTTTTTTTCCTTCCCTCAGAACAAATGGATGGAGAACCTGTTTTTAAAATTCCTGGACCCTGGCATACATTTCTATCTGTGTCAAAGTCTAGCCCTCCACCGCCTCAGCAGAGTTTAAAATCCTAGCTAATAGGTTAACAACTGTTTTTCTTCAGCTTCAAATGAAGAATATCAGAAGGCTGGGGGGGAATGCAGCTCTCCAATTTGTACGGACTGCACACAGCTCCCTGCAACGTGTGTTTGACAGGACTGACATTCTGTACCGCTGTGAGATGGGAAAACGTGTGACATTTTTATTCATGGTGGCGTACGCCCTTGTAATGATCAGCTCTGGTCGATGTGCTTACCGCAGCAGCCCCAGAGCCCTCCGAGAACAAACAGGAACCCAAGGTGCCAGCAGTTCGACTGCCTTATTAAACACCGCCAGGATCCTAACGAAGACCAACTGCTGGAAAATCTCACTGTCAAATCCTCAAGGACGTTGTCAGTGCACAGCTAACTGCATATATTTTTCATTTAAAATACTGAAATCCAGCATTGTGCCATTACAACCGAGGGGAGGGGCACCCACTCCAGCGGCCATTCTGTCGGCTGCCTCTTTGGAGCTCCAGATGCCCAGTGGGGTTCAGGGCTGAAAAAGGGGTGGCAGAGATGGGAAACTGACTTTCTGAAACCCAGCCCAACCTTCAGGGTGAAAGGCTGAAAGTTACAGGGCTCTGGTGAGAGTCATTTAAACTTGGAAAGTGGATCCACTGGCTCCCTCCTAAGTCTGAGAGAATCTGCATAATGAGAAAATCCGTTTCCCCCAGCCGGCCCTCTTCCTGTAGGTGCAACCCATCGCATCCTGCACCTCGGTGCTAATCAGCCTGCTGCTTGGCGGCAGACCTTCAGACATCTGCAGGAACACATGGCCGTGGTAGGTTTCACACCTTGGCAGCAAAGCTCTGGGTCAGGGTGCCCACCTGCAATCTCACCACTTGCCTCGATTCCAAGGCCTCAAGGTCAGTGTGCAGGAGGACCCCTCCCTTCAGCGGTCATTTTGAATCCGCATGCACACTGATGGATGGAAGCCAATCACATGGTAGACCCTGGAGCTTATCGTGGTTGTTACGTGGGGTGGTTTGGTTATGGCTGCACACGCTAACGTACTGTGTATTTACCTTGTAAACATGTATTATTTATGCAGTGCCTCTATTTCCATACTCCAGCCCTGATGCACCAAGACATACTCTGCTATTTATTTATGGGGTCCTTGGCATAACGGGCCTAACAAGATGCCCACGTGTGGTTCTTGCAGGTTTGCAACAAACCGTAAGTGGTTGGCTAAACAACTGGATGTTCTCCATCCATCATAGACAGAGGCTTGCATTTTAAGGGGCTGTCCGTAAAACTGGTTTAGCATAATACTGTACATCATCCTTGGCAGAAATGCCCTGGGACGCTGAAGAGCTGGCAACCCAGCGAGAAGGAGCCCTAACCTTTCCTACCCTGGGATGGGGCATGGGGTAGAGTAAGCCATGGGTACCCTGGTTACAGGTCCCAGAGCAAGGGGGGAAAGGAAGGAGGATGGTAGACAGCCCCAGGGCAAAAGCAGGACAATGAGGGTGGAGGTGCCCTGTTCCTCTCAGCTGGCCATTCTGTCCTTCTGCAGAGCCTTTCCGCATTGACCCCGTATATCCCAACAGACACTCCTTTCATCATGGGCTGTGCCTCAAATCTCATTAGAGCATGCTGGTTAGAGGAAGAGAAATTCAGCCTGCGTCCAGCCCTGTGCCATTCCAAGGTGAACCTCAACAGTTCCCACGGAGGGCATCCGGCGGACCACGGCGTCCTGTCCCTTTGGTCCCCTGGACCTCTCTCCCATCGTTCCCTCATCCTCACATCCCACGAGCTCTCGTCTGAATGCTGGCAGCATTGTTAGTGGTCTCCTGGCCTCACCTGCTTCCACCCCTTCTAGCAGTGGCCCAGAGTGAATGTTCCCAGATGCCATTCTCTTGAATATAATCCCTCACTGGCTCCTGACACCCACAAGATATGATTCAAGCTCCCCCAGGGCCTGGCCCCTGTCTACCTCCGCCTACCTCACCAGCTGCCTCTACCAGCATTTCTCTTTCTGTATGGTTTGTTCACTGTGTCTCCCAGACAAAGAGTGCCATGAAGGCAGGACACACATCTCATTCCTTCGCAACCCTGGGGACTTGGACAGGGCTTGGAGTTCGACGTGCCTCATAATATGTTGGATAAGTGAAGGAAGAATTAATGAAGGCACAAAAAAGTAACTCAGAGTTCTGCCTGGCAAAATACTCCAAGGCATCAGGATTTTTAATCACAAAAAGCAGGGGAAGAATTCTTAGCTGGTCATCATGGTTTGGACAATGGAAAGTGTTTGGTAGATAGCTCTGGGGTGAAAGTGGCCCTCTGTCCCACCCTGTCTCTGTGGAGAGAACCATCCCCTGGTCAGCACACCTGGGGAGCCACCATCTCTGCTGATCGCTTCACTCCACCTGGCCTCCCGAGGCGCCATCTTGCCAAGGCTCAATCTACTGCCCCTCTGGAAACATTCTCTATCAACCTCTCCAGAAAGTGCAAACAGGGATCCATCTAGAAGGCGTTAGGGAGTAGGGCATCCCTAGGAGGGCTGAGAGGTAGGTGTAACCATGGAACCATACCATGGTTATGGGCAGTAACATCTCAGAAATTCAGTTTAGACTGCTGCCAGGCAATGTTAATCGCCCATCACATTTTGCATGTTAAGTGGGATATAATCAGCGATCCCTTGGGAGAAGTCCCTTTTATACATTCTCTTTTAGTACTTTTATTACATTTTAAAATTCTGTGCAGTATAAACTAAATGTGATTCAATATTCTAGAAGACGTGGAACTAAGCAGACTGACAATAAAACTAAGCTGGCAAAAACAGTGACCCAAATTAGGGACACGGTCAGTGCCATCTCAGATCCAGTGTGCACGAGGCTGGCAAGGCAGCCTTTGCTGCCAGCGAGCTGCCGTCACCACCAAGCTGCCCCAGGTCAGCTGAGCTGGGCGGTATGATGGGAGAAGCCAGGGTTTTGAATCTGAATCCATCCTACCAGCCAGGGGATTAGGGCTGGACCCTAGTGAAAAGTGGGGCACTCGTGGTCCCTCCTGCATCAGCCTGGGGAAGATAACGTGAGAAAATGCGAACACCTGCTGAGCATTCTGCACAGCGCCCAGCAGGCGCTCAGAAGGGTAGCACCACTGTTGTTCTTACCCCTGTGTTAAGGAATCCAGGGCTCTGTTAGGTTTACTCTGGGGAGGAAGCAAAGTCTCAAATCCAGGAAGTAGCCGTCAACCTTAGCCAGGAGTGGGGGAGAAGCAGAACAGTGACCTTGACCTCCCTAGCCACCCTAAGCCGTACTGCTGGAGTCTAAGCGTGCCCCAAACCACTGGCAGCCACAACCAGATACCCCAGGAACCAGAAGGAACTGAGGCAGAAGGCTCGATGAGAGGGGTACAGTGAGGGGAGGGCCTGGGGTCCAGCATCAGGTAGACCTGGTTTGGAAATCTTGCTCTGCCACTTACTGTGTGACCTTGGGCAAGTTGCTTAACTTCTCTGAGCATCAGCTTTCTCGGGAAAATAATAACTGTATCAGTCTCACAGGGTTGTTGAGAAGATGCAGTGAGATGATACTTGTGGAGGGGTTGGCGTGAGAATGAAAACTGACCCGACCCATCCGACGCCTCCTCAGCCTGCCACTTCTCAGGTAGTCCTTGACACCCCTTCCCCCAGGCACGGCCAGGTTAATCATTTACCTCGTCCACAGCAGGGCTCAGGGACTGATGGGGGACAATGTGACAGGCAGCTCCGGGCACAGCGCTCCCGTGGCCACAGGGCGGGGACTCCCCACACCGGCAGCGACACTGAGTTGATTCTCCCGGAGGATTGTGCTTGTGGGATAGAATTTATTTTCAATATTTTATGTTTTATTTCCCCTTCCCTACTGGGATAAACTCTCCACCTTTGGCACATAGAATTCTAATCTGAGAAAATGCCTCCTCTGGTCTCGCTGAATCAGATTTCCTGCTCTTGTCCCGCTGGGCTCAATCTCTCCCTGGCAGGGAGCTGCATTCCGAGCTGCTCCAGCACAGACCTTAAAAGAAATGCTGTTTTTAGGCTCTGGTCAGTCCTCTGGCAAAGAGACCCTGCTGTCACACTGCTGAACGTAGACAGGCTTGGGGGACGCAGGAGGCCTGTCACGCACACACGGCACCGCACGCAGGGGTCCTCAAGTGAACTCAGGCCTGCAGACCAAGAGCCACCTCCCTTTTTTGATTTCTCCTGCTCTGAACTGACTGGTGGCTCAAGGGCAAGGGGAGTGCACAGAGCTGCCCTCACCCCCCACGACCCACCGCCTTCCGTGTATTCACCGCTCGCCACTCGGTCACTCCCCAGACTCACTGGGCAACTCATCTGCACCAGGCCCTGCAAGGGTGCTAAGGTCACGGAGATGAGGCCGACACTCCCTGTCTGGGGACAGTGCGTCAGGCGCGGGACGGTGCTGGCCCAGAGCGGGGACGGATGGCTCTGCTTGGAGGAGTCGGGGAGGGCTCGTGGGGCAAGAGGCGCTTGAGCGGGCCCTGAAAGGTTGATGGCATTTTGTCAGCTGGAGCAGAAGAGGAAGGCCATTCCTGGCACTGGAGACAGTAGGAGCCCATTCATCTCTGGGTTCCCCCAGCGCCCAGCACGAGGCCTGGCCTGGTGCAGACGCCCATGAGGAGCTGGTGAAGGAGTGAACACGGAATTGTGCTGGGCACTAGAGGAGAGGAAGGGACTCTGCCTGGGGTGGGGACACTTAGCAGAGTCTCACAGGGTGAGAAGGAACTGGCCAGATGTCAAGGACTGCAGGTACCTCCAGCCCAGCAGGCCCAGCCGTGGGAGGGGGCCCTGGTGGCTGGGTAAATTCTCCTGATCATCCAGCAAGTCTGTGCCCCGGGGAGAGAATCCTGGAGAGGGACCCACATTGTGGAGGGCTGACGGGCCCTCCTATCTCACTTCTTGCTGATGTCTTCTGATGCCCCTTGTGCCTCACAGACCAGTGGAGGAGAGCGACGGGTGACCCGAGGAATTTGAGGGATGTACGGGTGCGGTGCGGCTGACATCCAAGGGCAACTGGGGTGGGGCAAGTCTGGGGAAGGCCAAGGACAGACTAAGACATTGCAGCAAGTGGAGCCCGTGAGGCAGGGCTGGATGAAAAGCGGACACTGGAGCTGCTAGAGCAAAGGTGGTGCTGGAAACCACAGGGGTAGCCGAGCTCCCCACTGAGTGGAGAGTCAGAGGGGACAGGCCAGAGCTGGGGAAGAGCTCTGTCCAAGGGAAGGAGGACCAAAGACAGCTCCCTTGGTGCAAAGTCCAGTTCAGACGTCCTGCCCTGCTGGACTCGACACTTCATCCATCCACCAGGCTCCCGCCGGCCAGCGCAATTTCCATGCCTTGGTGTATTTTACTTGGACCTTTCTGGAGACTCTACCTTGGGCCAAAGGAGTGATTTAGAAGGCAAGAATTCTCTACTGCAACCAGCCAGAGAAAGCCACGGGGCAAGGTGCAGGGAATTCCACCTGAAGTCAGTTGCCACCCCATCCTAGAACAGGCTAGAACAGCAGCTCTGTTTGGTCTCTCAGGTTCAGAACCATCATCAGGTATCTGAGACACAGCCTGGAGAGGCTGCTCCCACCTAAACGAGGACAATGGGCTCTCTACCTAGTCCCTGAAGCTGATGGAGAGCAAGGGCAATAATTAAACATTGCATCTACTCTGCAGTGATCTCCAGCAAGTCAGCAGTGATGAGGTGACGGGCACCTCCTGAGCATGCTGGTGGGGAATCACCCCGAGGACCAAACTGGTTGGAGTTTAAAACAAACGAAAAGGGACTTTGAGATGCTCTGTGGCATGATCATACAGCACAGGTCTGTACCTTCCAAAACCACCAGAGGGATTCTGTCCACCAGGATTAAGTTGAACCACTCACTGTGACACCGTGGTCTCCCTGAAGGCAGGGGCCTTGCGATCGTCACCCTGTTTTCACAGATGTGGCACAGAACAGGTGTCCGCGATTATCTGCTGAACAAGTGACCTAGGTTCTTGGCTCCTTCTCCACCTCTGGGCCCTGGGTTGCAGCTGACTTGGCACACTCCACTCCCCAGAAGCTGTCACAGGCAACTGTGCCCATCTCTGTAACCTGCAAGCCCTGATTCGTACCTCCCTGCCATGCACTCACCTGTCCCCTCTCTATCTGGTGCCCTGGGTGACCTCTGACCTTGTCCCTCCACCATGTATACTCTTGATTTCAAGATCCCCACCACTCTGGGTGTGAACCTTTCTCTGCCATCAGACGAGAGGACAAGGGCCTGGGGCAATGTCTCCTGTTTGGCTTCTGTGCACATTTATCTGTTTTCCCTTCTTTTGATAATAGCCCCCTTATTTCCCTTCCAGGAACTACCCCTCCTGTGCTTCTTAGGTATGTGTTTCAGGTAGAGCCTTACTCGTGGCCAACAGAAAACCCTTGGCCACAATGATGGGTTCTAAGACAGGCAATATGATCAAAGTTGGTTCAATGAGTGAACCCATGCCTCGTGTGGCAGTCACTAGGAAGTGACACCCTCCTGCTGGTCTCACCCCTGGAAGGATACAGTCTGGAGTTGCTGCAGCCAGGGAAAGCCTCCCTGAGAACGGTACCAGAAGAGGAGGCCAAGCCGGGAGAATGCAGCAAAAAACTGGGTCTGATTGACATGATTTAATGCCTGGATCAAAGTCATACTTGAAGCTGGTATGAGTGAACAATTTTTTTTTTTTTTTTGTCTCTTGCAATCCAAAGTAACCTAATTGATGGAGATTCCTAGTATAAGCCCTGCCCCTGGTCTCTGGGGGCTGGGCTGGCCCCTGACACCCCCAATACTAACTCCTACACATGCCCAGTTTCTATCCTGCATTCTAATCCCTCACACATACGAAGAGAGCACCCAGCGTGCCTCTGGTGTCTAGTGATGGGTTTGGTGTGCAGAGTCTACGCTGGGTGCAGAATACTAACTTTCTTGTCTTGGTGCCAACCGAGGCCCAGAAATATTAAGGAAGGCCTGGGATCTGGAAGGAAACCAGAAACAAGGCCTTACCTGTGGTCCAACATCCTGGGATCCTGGGCCACCTGCCAAGGCTGCTGCACTGGCCCCATCACTACAAACTCAGCAGGAAACTGCCATGTTCTTAGCACAGAGCTGGAGCGTGAACCTGGGGTCTAGTAATAGACAACATGGCTTTGAATCCTGACTGTTGCTCCTGAGCTGTAAACCTTGGCTAAGCCCCCAATCTCTCTCAGCCTGTCTCCTCTGCAAGAGGAGATGATACCTGAGACCCAGTAGGCTGGTTAAAAGGACTCAGTGGACTCACTCGTGGGAACTGGGGTTGGAACACAGACCCCCTTTTCCAGGTCTCAGCACGGTGCCTGGCATGTGGTGAGCAATTCAGCCTCATGGCCCCCCTCCCCTCCCTCCCTGCTCTTCGACCATAAGACGTGCTCAAACTGCTGTGAAGGTGCCCAAGACCTAGCAGGAGGGGGCTGGACTATGGTCCTTGGCCCTTTGCAGTCCTCCTTAACTTGTGCTGAATGGAGGTCAGGTGGTGGAGCTTAGAAAGCAAATTGCTATTTTGAACCTGGATTTTCATTTGGCCGCTGACATTTCTCAGCCCTTCCATGGCACATCAGGAGCCCCTGAGCTACCTGTGGCATCCTAGCTGAGAAGGCAACAACACACGCTTAACCAGAAATCGCCTGGATTTTTCAACCCAATCCTTATAACTTCCAGAATCTGATTTCTCTGTTTTTGACTGGCAAGTTTTTCCTCTTGAAATCGAACATGTCTGCTCTGCGGAGCAAAGCCTGGCCTTGTTAACCTGGCATCAGAAAGCTGTCTCTGGGCTACCTGGGCTATGAGAAAGTGAGGCCACCTGGAAAGACAGGACCAGCCAGCCACCCTCGCCAGAAGACCTGACAAACCCACTACCAGTTAGGGACCACACTGCTTCGGTATCGGCAGGGCACGAGTCAGAACAACTCTGCACATCCACCAGCCTGCACTGAAGGCAGAGCTGCCTGCTGGTCACCCTGTAGGCGCACGCGGGAGCTGGAGGGAATGGAGCGGGAGGCCACCCCTGTCGTGCTCGCTTTCTCACGCAAAAATCTGGTTGAAAGAGTGGAAAAAGGGGCAATGGAAAAGGGGGAAATACGGTTTGAAAACAACAGGGCTTGAAGGAGCATCGTGCAGAGAGCTCTGCCTTGTGGCCTGTGAAGGCACAGCTGATAAGTTAGGCCAAGAAAACGACTTCGGATGGCAGACCACGACACTCACCTGCTCACTCACGCCTGGTGCCCCAACCTGCCCCCTGGCCCCTTCCCCTCACGTGTGTGAGTCAGACTTGGGCACCATCTCCCTGCCATACCCCCAGTGCCTCTCCCCCTGCCCCACGATGCCAGCCCTCCTCGGTTTAGGTGTTGACTTTCCCACAAGAGCTGTAGGCACGAGGGTCAGTTACACGTGTGCACGTGCAGGGGGGCTGCCACTGAGGGGTGTGTGTTCTGAGAGCCGCGGTGTGATGGGCGCTGGGAAGACAGGCTGACTGGGAGGCCATGTCAGTGGGTGACTGACATCTGGCTCTGCTTTTGCTCCACTGGAGACTGATGTTTACCGAGCGCCCATGTGTAGCGCTGATCCAGACAGACAGTACCTCACTCAATCCTTATAAAGACCTATGACGTGAGTATTATTATCCCCACCCTAAAGCTGAGAAAACTGATTTCACTAAGGTTAAGTTACGTAGTGAAGGTTACCAGCTTGTTAGTGCCAGAACTGAAATTTAAGTCCACGGCTGCCTGATGCTAAAAGCTGTGCTTTACCCTCAACCACACTGCTTTCATCAGCTGATCAGCCTCTGCCTTTCAGCAGCTCCATACTTGGGGGGATGGGGGCTGTATTTGCTTTCTCTCTCTGTGAATGGCTGTTACATATGTGCGTGCCTGTGCATGTGCATGTGTGTAATTTTTTGGCCATACCATTTGAAAGCAAGTTTCAGACATCACCTAAATACTGCAGTGTGTACCCCTGAGGTATAAAGATAAGCCCCTAAAAACCATGACATACATCAACAATAGCTCTAACATATCACCTAACACCCCAGCCCATCTTCAGATCTTCCAACTTTCCCAAGAATATCTTGGAAGCTTTAAAAAAAAAAAAAATCCAAGTTCATACCTTGCATTTGGTTATACAGCTCAGTCTCTTTTACAGATAAAATCTTTACTTTTTTGATAGAATTCAAGGGACACCGGGCCTTTCCTTCCCTTGCCTGCTCTCTTCCCAGCTTTCTTCCTTTCCAGGTCGACCCATCCTGGAAGTCTGGGGGTGTCCCAGTGCTCGCCTCTCTCCCCTCCCCTCCGTTCCTGGGGCATTTAGGACTAGACCTTAGGAGCTCATAAAAACACAGAATAAGACAGGATCTAAATTCCTATAATACAAATCTGTTTCTACTCGGAAAAAGAACCCTTATTTATGGAAAGTGATTTGGAAGTAGATTTTGACCACTAATGGAATATTCATTTTCCTTTTTCAAATGAATGGAATTACAAGCATAGCAACGGAAATAAAACCAAGTAACCTGGACACACAACAAGTACTTAAACAATAATCAATTAATTATTAAGCAATTTGAAAATCCACATCAATAATGAAACCCCAAGACATCTACTGACTGCCAGGTCAGTGCCAAGCCCTATGGTGGATGTTCCAGGCTCACATTCTCATGGGCCTAAAGGTATAATTACAAGGCTGCGTGAGATGCACTGCATGTGCCAAGTTCTGGGGCAGCACAAACACAGGAGCGACCAAATCAGTCGGGAAGATTTACCAAAGGGACACGCTCTGAGGGCGGACAGGCAGATCACCCCGGGCCTCGCGGGCTCTGCCAAGGGTGAAGGTGGAATCTTCGGGGGAGACGGGGAGCAGGGAGGTGGCACGGCCACTTGTGTGTGAGGCTGTGTGGGGAATGCAGTGTGGGGGAGTCTGGAGGCCCGGAGGCCAGTTAGGAAGCTCTGGAGCGGTCCAGGTGAGTGATAATGCAGCCTGAACCAAAGCTGTCAGAGGCGCTGGAGAGGAGAGGGACTGGGCAGTGGCAGAGGGCAGAAGGGAGAGGCTCTGGGGCGTGGGGAGTGGACCTGAGCTTGTGGATGGACCTCGCTGTGGTGGGAGATGGAGGAGGGGGGTGAATGTGGCGCGAGTGCACATTCAGACTGCAGGCCTGTGGTGTGAGGTGTCTGGAAACATGTGAACATCTGTCTGAGGTGTTTGGGAGGCAACGGCTGAGTTGAAGGGAATCGTGTGTGACTTCCAGACTCATTGGGACAGAAGGGGTTTCTCAGGTCGCTCAGAGCTGAGGGTGCTGAGAAGGCATTCGCTGGCTGGGCAGCTTCTCCAAAGCAGCACGAGACTGGCACTAAGTGACCCAGCTCACGCTTATAAAGCAGGACTCTCCGTATGCACAGCTAAGCAGGCAACCGTATTCCAAGAGCTGCTTCTGGGGGTGTATCCAAACCACTCTGCCCCAGGTCTCTGGAAGCCTGGTAGCGCTTAGTTTGAGCTTTGGTTTAACTGGCTTTTCAAACTTTATGTTAAAGAGGTTTAGAGAGCTTTGCTTAACCGGGAGAATAGACACCTTTCAATGCACACTTTTTGGAATCTAGCAGATTGGAAGACAGGCAATTACTTTGTTTGTAGGATCAACTCGGGGGAAACACAACGAAGGGGGCCTTGGAGTGGGTTTGCCCTGTCCTCCCACCTCCTGAGAAGGCCCAGCCCCTGGCCGAGGCCCACAGCATGTGGCAGCACGTGTGCAGGACTAGAATCCAGTGTCACTGGGTGCCACTGCCAGTCCAGTACCTCAAGCCAGGGAGGGAGAGCTGCACTCAGCCGAGAGAAGCAGGGGTGCTGCTGGTGGTGGAGTATGAATTAGCTCCTAAATCAAGTAAATGTCTTCTGGGCCTGTTTCCCCAGCCGTACAATGGATATGAGGCCTTCTTCCTTACCAGCTAATGTCGATTCGATTAAACGAGTACAGAAGTGAAAGCGCCTGGCCTGTCCACTTATTAAACGCAGGGAGCAGAGCAGTTTCCATGGGGGTGCTGCCTCTTCTGATTTCTCACATGGGGAAGGGTCAAGCCAAGACGTCTGGCTGAGGGGTGCCCAGACCCTGCTGGGGAGGGCAGGGCTTCCTCACTCCTTCCCCAGCCACAGACTAGAGAGAATGTCCACTTCCCTGCCCAGGAGAGAAAAGTGTGGGGGAGCCCTTAGCTTCTCTCTGTGCCCTCTTGCTCTCGGCTGCCCAGGGGAGGAGGAGTGCTTCCCTCTGACTTTGGGAGAAGGAACTGAGCAGGCTCTGTGCTCCCGGTGGCCCCGCCCCCACCCATCAGTCAGTCAGTCCACAGGCACCCTGGGCGCTGCCTGCAATTGTCCACGTCTCCTGTGGGGAATAGCTCAGTCTTTTCAATTTGGAGGTGAGGTTTCAGCAAGCCCATTTGGCCTCAGGTCTAAAGCAGTATTCTCCTTTTAGCCTATTGGTAAAAAAGCTGGCATTTTTATCTCATTTGACTGTCTCCTGGGCCTTATTTCTCATTTGATTCTGAACTTGGGAGAAAAAAAAAAGTTATTTATAGGGGGCTTCCCTGGTGGCGCGGTGGTTAAGAATCCGCCTGCCAACTCAGGGGACACGGGTTCGATCCCTGGTCCGGGAAGATCCCACATAACCGCGGAGCAACTAAGCCCGTGAGCCACAACAACTGAGCCTGCGCTCTAGAGCCCGAGAGCGCCGCAGCTACTGAAGCTCGTGCACCTAGAGCCCGTGCTCCACAACAAGAGAAGCCACCGCGATGAGAAGCCCGAACACATTAGCAACCAAGAGTAGCCCCGCTCACTGCAACTAGAGAAAGCCCGCGTGCAGCAACGAAGACCCAACGCACCCAAAAATAAATAAAATTTTAAAAATACCAAAAACACTGCTTAAAAAAAATAACAAAGAAAAGCTATTTACAGCCTCCCTAAACCTAAACATTTTCCAAGGTAGGAATAGGTATTCTCAAGTCAGAGACTTTTTAAAAAAATTATTTATTTATTTATTTGTTTGTCTGCACCGGGTCTTAGTTGCAGCATGCAGTATCTTTTAGTTGTAGCATGTGGGATCTTTAGTTGTGACACGTGGGATCTAGTTCTCTGACCAGGGATCAAACCCGGGCCCCCTGCACTGGTAGTGCAGAGTCTTAACCACTGGACCACCAGGGAAGTCCCTCAAGTCAGAGACTTTTGAACTCTTTAAAGAAATCAGACATGATAAGGATGTAGAGGCCAACTAAAAATCCCTTTATTTGCCCTTGTCTGGAACTATTGACATGGCTCATGATGAGGTCTGAGGGGCGTTACGTATGTCTGCTTTAGAAAACAAATGAAATGCTAGTGAGTTCAGTTTGTTGACAAAATATCTTTCAGTTATAGGGTTCAGCTTAGGTCTACAGACAGTGGTCCTGCAGGTGAAGAGGCTGCCCCTGTGGGGCCCTCAGAGTGCCCTGAGCTTACCTCTCTCGCTGTTCTCATCATTCTGAGTTGGGCTGTCCACTTGCTATTCTGTCCCCCTTATAACGCCCCACAAGTACTTTTTTTTTTTTTTAAGCACATGGTAGGTCTCAATACATGGATGAATAGATGCAGAATTAAAGGGAGGAATGGTCATAGCCTTGAAAGAGGAAGCTCTGGTGCAGTAGAGGCAAGAGAGCACCTTTTCTCCCCCAGGGGGTCTGAAAAGGCCTCCCCTGGGCTCCCTGCCACCCTGCCAAACGTCTTCATGGAGTCCCCTGGCTGGCTCCATGGGCACTAGCTTTGCAAGGTGGAGGGATTAATGTAATAAAGATCTCAACAGTCTCTGCCCCCAGTGGAAAGCTAACTGTTCTTAGAGAATGAAATCCATGGGAACACAGACTCAAGGCAAAGGTCTTTCTGAGGTTAGTGTGCACTGTCTGGCTAGCTTAAATGATTTTTCCAGGGCACATTAGTTTTACTAGACATTTCAAACAGAAGCTGATGTCTCTGCTTGGTGACGGACCTGAAATGGGTTCTGAAGTTGAACTGTCCTGGGTTTCTGTGCTGGCAATGTGGCCCTGGGAAGGTCCCTGAGCTCTGGCTCTGGGTCCATAAAATACAGCTAATGATCCCTTCCTCAAAGGACTATGGCAGAGATGACACATGTTTTCCAAGAGGAGAATATGTACTGCTGGGGCTACATGAGTAGTTTAGGTGATACATGGATGGACACTTAAAAAAGTTGTTTTGGATACACCTTTGGAAAAAACTGGACCAGTACATCAAACTATGGTTTTACCAACAATCATTGCATAAGATGAGGGTAAAGTTGGTATAAATGTCAGGTTGGAGTCTGTTTAAAGAAAAATATCAAGTAAAAAAAATGGTACAGTTGGAGTACAGAGGAGAGTGTGGCAAAAAATTCTGAAATGGAACTCGAAGGACTTCTTTGAGAATACCTAGCCCCTAAAACTCATGTCTGCCGGTAGTAGGTGCTCTAGAAACGCTGCGTGTTCCGGTCAATGGCCCATCAAAGCAGGCGCCCAGGGAAGGACTGAAGGACAAGCTAGTACCAGGGCAAAGCTGGAAAGAGTTAAAAGAAAGAGGTCTGCGGTTTCTGTGGCCCATCCCCCCTGCAGCTAATCTGTCACCTAATGAAGAAGCGGCCGGCACAAGTGAGCTGGCTGGCAGTTCACTTACAGCAAACTGATTAAGAATGTTCAACCAACAGCAGACTGTAGACCTTTCCAGAGAAAATAAATAGAGTGTAGACTGTATGCAAATGTGTTTGTCACTTTGACAGCACGTCTCAATTAAGGCATCTCGCGGCTGTGGGTAGGCTCTGCGGCTGCAGCTGTAAGGGAGAGCCCGCTGCATGGCTGATACTTGGGGCTTGACCTTAATCCACATGCATGCATTAAAAAAAACCCTGCCTTCCTGTACACTTGCATAATGCTGGCAGCCACGTGAGGGAAGTGACAAACTGGGGAAAAAAAGCCACTTTCATCCTCTCCAGTTTACAGACCTGTGAAGGCACAGACAGCTCTTATTTCAACAGAGTTTGGGGTGGCTTTTTTAATTGTTTATCCCCCACCCGTGCGCACACACGCTCTTATTCTGCATTTAGCTGGGAATGACATTAAAGCATCTCTACTTCTCGCTGAAATGGAAAGAAGGTCTTTCTCCATTTCAAATAGGGCCTCCTTTTTTGTGTTTCGAAAACGGAATGTTTAACACCATGAAATCCCCCCCCCCCCCCCCGCCCCCTCTTTCTCTGTAATGGGCTCCAAACTCCAGAGAGGGGCTCTTTTCATGGGAAGGTTAGTGTGTGCAGGAATGAGGACAAAGGAAAGCAGGAAGCTGGCTCTGGAATGCCATGCTGGCGACGACCGAGGCTGTGCTTTCAGCAAACACAGCCAGGGAACTGGGGCGCAGATTTCTCCAGCCAGGCCTGAGCCCCAGGAGAAGGCAGCTCCTCAGGGGTGCAAACACTGACGCAATTTGAAGATAATCATTATTCAGATGAGCACTGCCCTGTGGACGTTTCTTTCTTGGGCTACATTTCAATTTTTATAACATCCCTTTTAAGTGTAAAATCAGAAAAGGGGGATGGATGTCCCCAAGTTTAAGACGGATGAATGTATTATCTAAAAATACCGATTACAGAGGAAGATTCTAATGTTTCAACAAACTCATCCCTCACAATAATAACCCACAGCAACAATTTCATTAGTTCCCTTCATTTCTAAATAGCTCAAAGCCTGGTACGTAGCAGGCACTTGATAAATGTCTGCTAAAAGCAGGAACGTTTTAAATGCATGCTTCTAGATCATTTAGGTGATAAAATAGCATCATATTTAAGATAAAACCATGAAGATTATTTTAATCATGGGGATGGAATTCATCATCTAATAAATGGTTAAAGAATCAGGTGATTTAAGAATGAATAACCTTGCAAATTCTTGTTACAGTCATAGCTTGCTAACAGAGCCATTTCTCACAAATAAAAAAATTATGACTTTTGCTAATCAAGAGAGTTAATTCAAGAGTAGAGGAGGGTATACAACCTTTTTCAACCAAAAATATAACCACTGATAGGAAATGGATAAGAAAATTTTCAGTTTCTATATGTTTTACTTAAGAGCAAAAAATCAAACAACTGGACAATTTTTAAACGCTCAGGTCGAAAACAGTTGGTTACAGAATCGGATCATGAGAATCGTAGCGTGAGTGTTTACTCTGAGAAGCACGACACCCAGAATTGATTTTCAGGAAGTACATTAATAAAGAACTCCTAATTGATTTTTTTTAAGACTTTGCTTGTTACCTTTTATTTGAAGGTGCAAAGAAGGGCCTGGGATGCTAAAGTGTTCTAATGAGATGCTTAGCTAACAGAGGCACCTTAAACGGAGTACCTTGGAGTGGGGAGGCAGCAGCTGCATTTAATGACTTCATTCAACAGTTCAGCTGGTTTACGACCAGAGCCATGCTGTCTCCTCAAAATTTCTGAAAATTCACCTTTTTGAAACATGTTTGCACCAAGCGAACCTTTGAGACGTGCAAAACTCCATGGAGTTGTTTTGTTTTGCCAGAGAGAGCCGAAATGAAAAACTGTTACATGTGCTATATCGTCTGCTGAAACATAACAAAAAGCCCAGATGGAAGGGCCAGGGTACATACCTGTCCAAAGTGGACTGTGATTGGCCTCCGGTCTTCTCGGAACTTGGGGTCCTTGGCCTCCACCAGTGGGGACGGCGCAGTCTTTGGCAGCTGCTCTTCTGTGGTGGGGACACAGCCATTCTCGGTGATGTCCTGCAGGGAGAAGCCCGGTCAGGGGGTTGGTGTCAGGGTCATGACCCCTGCCATGAGCACAGGGGCTCCATCCAACCCCATCGCTAAGAGGCCTGCCAGGGAACTCCCTCTGGGACATTCTGAGCCTATCCCTCCGCTAAAGATGAAGGAAACGGAAGGCTAACTTGGCCCTTTGGCTTTTAAGGAGTAGAGAAACCAAAATCATGCGTATTAAATTACAAAGATAACATAATAATTCACAATAGTGTGTGGGGGGGAATGTTTCATCCTACTACCTTACATGGTTATTTTAATTTTTAAATATTCACTCTGTCCACATGCAGACATTTAAAAATTACTTGCAATCATAGCTCGTGCGTAGTTTTACATTCTGTTTTTTTCCACTATAAGCATCTCCACGGTGCTCCATAGTCATTAGAATGATAATTAATGGATGCATAATATTTCACTGAGCAGATACTCAATAATTTAATAAACCATTCTTACTACTATTGGGCATTTAGATTGTTCCTAATTTTTTTTTTAACTTTCTAAACATCTAAACATCACAGTGATAAACACTGCAGTCTTTCTTTCTTTTGTATTATTTCTTTTACAGAAATCCCTAGGAATGAAACTGCTTGATCAAAAGATATAAACATTTTTAAGGCTTTTTTATTCATTCTACCAAACTGCTTTCCAATTTACACCAACCACCAGCAATGGATGTGTTATCCGTTTCACCGTGCGTGTTAGCCTCATCGTTTTAAAAATGTATTGCTAATTTAAGAGGTGAAAAATTAGACCTCATTGTTGTTTTAATTTGCATTACTTTGATTATTTGTGAGAGTGGACATTTTCTCCACATTTGTTTACTGATGATGTTACTGTTTGTGAAAACGATGTGTTTCTGCTCCCTCTTTCTTAGCCCTAGTCTTTCTGGCAGAGAATGAAGAAAGAGACCGAAGTCTAAGTTAGGATTCTATGACCTGGAGAGTATTTAGGGAGCCAATGTCATTTTTTTTAAATCAGAAATTTACATTTAATCTGTGCTTGTGATGAATGACGTCAAATTTTAAGGTAAAGAAAAATCCCAATGTGCCAAAGGCAGGTAATGGCTCCCTTGCCTAACGCTGGCAGCTGACTATACCCATGGGTTCTCTGGGACATGGATGGTGCCGAGTTGTGCAATATGGATCATATGGCTTTATTCAAGTCATGAAACTTGCTTAAATCTTCATTTAAGCAAGGCAGAGATTAAATGTACACGTAAAAAACATTTAAATCATTGTTTTTTTCTAAGTAAAAATAACAGCTAGAATAAAATAATAAATACAGTTTCCAATTATTTTCATTGCAAAAACAAATACACACTTTGGTCAACAAAACACACACCCTTAGTACTCATTAAATTCTGCACATAAAAGACAATTGGCTGTTCTTACTTAGTCAAATAGAGAGAACGGTGACACATGGATGAAAGTGATCCCTTACTAAATAATAATGCATTAAGGAAGAAACACATGTAACATCTTTGAGCCTCAGTCTCCTCATCTGTAAAATGGAGCTATGGCAGCTATGAGGAGTAAAGGAGATTAAACAACATACGTGTCTTGAACATTTTTACTCAGTAGTGTCCTATATACAGGACTCAATAATAATAACTGAGTACCTACTAATAAGGTATTCAATAAACTATAGGGAGTAAATCAACTACACTTTAATAATAAAAATAAATAAACGACACGGATCCCTCCCCCACCCCTCTTCTCTATATGTTCAACTCCACACACCCAGCTGAGTCTCTGCACTGCTTGGTAACAACACAGGGAAATGGTGACCTCTTGGTTGTGCGGGGAGGGCTTGCATCAAGTGGCCCCCGAGTCTTAGCCTGGCTGAGGCTCAGTGATGAGAGAAGTTGCCGCCAGCCAATTAGAAACAGCTTTCTTGGAAAGGGGCTGCCCTAAGGTGCTCAGGTCAAGTGGAACAAAGACGGGGAGGGGCTCCTTCTGTGTCAGCAAATAACAAAGGGCAAAAGAGGCATTTTGGATCCAGTGGGGTTACCGAGAGGACAGACATAAGAGGTTGAGTAAAGCCAAACAGAAAAAAAACAAAACAAAACAAAAAAATTCACTTTTAGTTCAGGAAAAATATTGCATGTGTGTATGATTGGTTGGGGAAAAAAATAAAGACATGAAGCAGTAGGGTAATCTAGAAAGAAAATATTGATAGTAATGAAAACTATAAGATGATAGCTGTTTTTAAAAATGTCTGTGGTAGTTTTGGGAAAAATGTCTTAGTTTAAGTTTTTAAGTTAAAATTTTAAGTAAAAATTTCTTAGGTTTTGTTTTTACCATTTAGCTACCTGTCTGATCTTTCCAATTCACTCAACCTCTCTGCACCTATTTCTTTATTTTTGCAACGGACACCATCTGCTTGGCGAACTTCAAAGCTACTAAGAGAATGGGTTAAATGAGATGAGATGTGAGGAAGCGTTGAAAAATGTCGAAGTCCTGCACAAATTGAACGTTAGAGCCTTATTCCCTGCAAAATGGAAAAAGCACCATCTAAAAGGAAGAGCTTCCCTGTGCTGAGTGTCTACTACTTGAAGTCACTTTTCCAGACCCTTGACCTTCACTATCACACTTAGTTTCCAGAAGAACCACAAGGTAAATAGGATTATCGCTCTTTTATAGGTGACGAAACAGGGCTCAGAGAGGGCAAGTTACCCAAGGCTACACGGCTAGAAAGTGGAGGAGCCCAGAGCAATGTGATTTCTGGCATTTATACCTTATCGACCCATGACAATAGCACAAGAGAAGGTGCTCAACAAATCATCAGGTGTGACCTCGTCCTCAGAAACCCCTTTGTCACACTGACCCTAAGCTGCCGCGCTGTGTGCTATCTGCACACTTACCTTATCCCTATAGACTGAATGCCTTGGGGTTTGGGTTCTCTGCCCCAGAGCCTGGAATACAGTACATGCTTTCTGACGAACCTTTGTTGAATTGAACATTTGGAAGGCAAATGTGTCCAACATACACACGTGCTTGTGCATCAGTAAGCAGTGCTGCACGCTAATTTTCTTTAGTTACAAGAGCCAAAGGTGCCCAAGGCTTCTTACAAAGTCCTGTAGCTCGCCCCACCAGTCTGTTAACTTCTTCACTATTTCCTCCACCTGGAGAAGGATGGCTGCTTCTTCCCAGGGTCCTAGAAAGCAGGGCGGGAGGAGCCCTAGTCAGGAAAGAAATAGGGCCCGTTTACGTCCTCTACTGTAGGTACCAGTAGAGACCTTACACACTGTAGGGATCCAAAACCACAACTCCTGGTGCTCACGATTAAAGAAATTGTGTTCCAAGAATTAACTAAGATGCCATCAGCAAAGAGTATGGGAGAACGGGCACTCTCATACCCTTCTGGTAGGAACACAAACTGCAATTCCTATCAAAACCCTAAAAGAGGTAAAGGGCCTTTGGCCCACTAATTCCACTTCCAGAAATTTATCTGGATGAAATAATTAAGAATTCCCTCATGGATTTACCTATGAGGATGTTTGCCTAGAAAAAATGGGAACTAAAGTGTCCAATAATGGGATTAATGAATGTATGTATGTCCATCAGATAAAATTATACGTAGCCATTTAAAACAACAACATGTGCAGGAAACATTTAGTGGTCTGAGAAATGGTCAGGATACAGTTAGTGAAAATGCAGGTTATAAAATGAGGTTATTTTATTTTTACTTGCCGGATTTGTTGAATTTTCTCCAACAAACATGTTTTTCATTTGTAAATGTTCAAAGTGTCATTAAAAAAAAAAACCGAGGGCTTCCCTGGTGGCGCAGTGGTTGAGAATCTGCCTGCCAATGCAGGGGACACGGGTTCGAGCCCGGGTCTGGGAAGATCCCACATGCCACGGAGCAACTAGGCCCGTGAGCCACAACTACTGAGCCTGCGCATCTGGAGCTTGTGCTCTGCAACAAGAGAGGCTGCAACAGTGAGAGGCCCGCACACCGTGATGAAGAGTGGCCCCCGCTCGCCGCAACTAGAGAAAGCCCTCGCACAGAAACGAAGACCCAACACAGCCAAAAATAAATAACTTAATTAAATTAAATTAAAATTAAAACAAAAAACAAAAAGAAACAAAATCATGAATCTGGTGGGAAGTGTAAATCTGTTCCTTCCTGAAGAGTCACACAGGAGGAAGACACTAGACAGAGCTGCAGATCAGAGGCCACTGCAGGGCGGCCGATTTCTTCCCAGGAGCCTCCACAGCTTGGCTCAGAGCTGGGACACTATTAGTTCCCATCCCTCGGTAAAGCAAAGGAGTCAGAAAATAATCCGATTCGTATCACCTTCCCCAAGCTGGAATAAAAAATCATGACTGGGATCTAATTTCCACCTGTCTGAGGAGAAGGCAGGGCCAGAGTCCCCAGGAGAAGCCTGGAGGCAGGAACCCAGACAAGGAAGGGGGCTCTGTGTGGCCTTGGGTGGGAGCTGGGGTGAAGGAGCTGAGGATGTGACTTCATGAGGCAGAGGTTCCAGGAGAATATTCCTGGCCCAGGGGAGGTAGGGAGCAGGGTGCCTGGAAGACTACTCTGTGTGTGGAGGACCAAAAGGGAGAGGATCCCACGCCAGCCATGTTCTCAGGGTTTGTGCCCACAGGTGTGTGGACAGATTGGTTGCTCCAGGTGTGGGATGTGAGAGGACAGATGGGATGGTAACTCCCACTTGCCGAGTGGCTACTACGTGTTGCTGTTTAAATCCATTACCTCTTCTAATCCTTACAACAATCCAGTAAAAATCTGTATTTCCCCTACTTACAAATGAGAAAAACTAAGTTCAGAGAGGTCTAGTAACTTACTCAATGTCACACAGTTAATATCCTACACAACCAGCACTGAACTCGGTTCATCCATCTGCCTCAGAAGCCTAAACACTGCTCCACATTGCAGGGGGGAGCTTTAAAGCCTCCTGGGAGGCCGAGGCCTCCCATCTCTGACTCAGCTTGCTGGTCTCCATGTTCGGATTTGTGCAGTGCCCTTCTTTTCCAGTCTACTTCACACTAGAGCAAATGCAAATTACAATATGAATACTGATATCGAAATAGTATCCAGAGTTGGAATGTCTGTGATTGAGGTTGCAGCGGAGACAGGGAGCTGACAGTTGTGTGATACGGTGTGAAAACGTCTGTTCTACAAGAGTCTACCGGGATCTCCCTGCCCTACACGTGCTTCCTCACTCTCTTCAATACACTAAGAAATGTTTAGCCGGAAACTCAAGCCTTCACTAACCCAACTGTGAGTTTGCTCCTTTCAATCACACAGACTCTAAATCAACAAGCTCAATTTATCTTTAAAAGATCAAAGATTTAAAGAGGGCTGTGAGGGAATTGCCTGGTGGTCCAATGGTTAAGACTTGGTCGGCCCTTTCACTGCTGTGGCCCGGGTTCAATCCCTGGTCTGGCAACTGAGATACTACTGCAAGCTGTGTGGTGCGGCCAAGAAAAAAAGAAGGGGGCTGTGAAATGGACACAGTTGATTCAGTCATTTTGATTTTGATACTGAAGAAAAAAGATAATTTTTTAGGGGTTCCCCAACAGACAAAAGAATGACATCCTTATGTAAATATCTTAACCTTTCCTGTAGGTGAGAAAGAATGTGTGTGCAGCCACTGCTTTTAAAACAGGGCATTCTGGTGCCAGCTGCGTACGGCGCTGCAATAGAATGTGATTTGTTGAGAGCCGCAAGCCCAGCCACACAGCATCCTCCTGCAGGCCAGCTCTGGCAGGGAGGTGCTCTGGACAAAAGCACTGCATTCTCCCTTTAGAAAGCGACGGCTGGGTAGCATTCTTTGCCATTTCTTCTTCTTCCTAATTTTGAGCAAGTTAAACTTCAAAGAAGGCCAAGCTATAGAAGAACTTGACCACCTTGTTCCATTTATCCAGAGAAATGTGTTATCCCTCCTTCTTTTTTTGTTGTTGGGCCGAAGCAGAGCAGGTATGGAATAAAGCCACACTACAGTCTCTATTAACAATTATTTGCCAATGGTCACACGGATACCCTGAAAGCGCCTCTTTCAGATGCTTTGAAAGTCTGCAGCACAAATGAACGAGGGATGGAGAAGGGGCCCTGCTCAGTCGTATTAGAGATGGACCCTCCACACACCATGGTGACCTCTCCACAGGTCAGCCCCACATTTTCTATTTGCAATTCAAACCCAAGGCGAGAGTGAAGAGGGCAAGGTTGGGTTCTTGATTATACCTGAGGGGTCACCATTGCTATGCAGAGTTAGAGGAGGCCAGGCGGCAACCCAGTACATTTGAAAATTGGGTCTTTGTTGGGAATTGCCTCAATTTCATAGCAGAAACCAAACTTGAGATGTCTGTATTGGACGCATCTAGGGAGCCACACAGATATGTTGCCACGTAAAGGGGAAGGGGCAGAGGAGAGGAACAAAAAAGCCAAGGAAATATTTTCTACCGCACTGAGAGAGGTCAGACAAAGCCAAATCCTAAATTAGCTCAGGAAGGGGAGCTGCAGCACTGTGGAAGACCTGGTCCCATCTGTCCCAAACAATGCTAGAGTTTCAATTACAAAATAGCTCTTCCAAGAACAACTGCAAAATATCAAGTCTGAAGAAATCTGTAAAACCGAAGGGGGGGAAAAGTGAAAATTGAAAAGGGTGCACTAATAGATCTGTCAACAGTCCGATGGTGACAAGCCACATTTCTATGAAATGCCTTCACCATTTGTGTCACCTGAAATGTACTGACACTCTCTATAGAACATTATCTCCTGAAGCTATTCTTGAAAAGACTGGCAGGGGGAAGAGGAGAAGGGGGGAAAAGGCTCTGCCTCAGATACCATCAAGGAAAGGAAAGGGGGATGGCGTGAAGGAGAGTGATCTAGATTGTTTAAGTGAACCTTTGAACAACATCAAAAACCTGAGCTTAACTGGTTATCTGCAGAAATGTTACACATCATAAAAAGGGGATTTTCTTAAGGCCCGATGCTTACTCATACGAGGAGGGAGGCAATGGCCTGCAGAGAGTGGATCTGACCAAGGAGGCACACGTGTCCTCTGCTTGAGGCGGGACCCTTTCTTTGCTTACTTTAGGTAATATTCTAATACTAGCCCGATGCAGTTATCAAGGAGGGAAAACCTGGTGAGAGCTCCGCCCTCCCTGCCCCTCCATTTTATATCAGCAGTCCAATTCAGTTACATGTGACTGGGATAGGAGATAAAAAGGTATATTTAGGGACTTAAATAACATCCAAGTAAAGAATTCCACCTGCCAGTCTCTGGCAGGGTGCAACGGATCACAGTTAAGGTCTATGTGAATTTACATTAGCAAGATTTTAATTTCAGGACTTGAATCTCAGCTGCTAAAGATCCACTCTCAGCTGAAGCTAAGCATTTGAAGCTTAGTCAGAACAAATTCTTTTGCAATTAAAGTTAAGGAGTCAATTCCTCTGACCATTTCAAGTTAATGAGAGGTCCTTTCTGACTTCCTAAAATTAAAACTGCTTTCAATTTTTAAAAAACTGCCGAGACAGACGAAGGCCCTTATTAGCCTGGTAAATTTCGGGGGTGTGGGAATAATGAAATAAGTGATCTCAAACACCTTTTGGAAGACAAAACACTTGTTTCAGGAAGGCAGTATGAAATACTATAGTGGTAAGAGCAAACACTGAGGTAGATGGATCTGGAATCGAATCCCGGCTCTGCCAGGCTCGAACAGCATGACCTTGGGCAAATTACTCCACCTTTGAACCGTGGTCCCCTTACACATGAAATGAGAATAAGACCCCCCAGTGTTGTTCTATGGATTAAACGTGAAAGCTCCTGGCCTGGACCATCCTTAGAAAGTGCTTAACGAAGGCTGGCAATGCTATTAATGATGATGATATTCATAACAATATAAAGATGCCCTCTCTGTTGTATGAACCTCTCTGTACAAGTCCAGAGAATCAGGTAGGGGGACTCTTAGTCAGGATGTAGTCTGTATGATTTTATACGATTTTACTGATGGTCCGAGAAGACAATCAGAGCCTCTCCCTGCCCCTCTGAGTCTCACACATGAACTGTGAGTAGAGCCCGAAGTGTCCTCCTCAAACCCACCCTCTGTGCCCTGTTCTGTGTGGCGGCCGCGTGCATGCCAGAACCATGGCAGTCATTTCCTGGAGATGCTTCTTGGTTTTGGTTACAGTCAGCCCCAGAGCAGAGGTCAGCTGTAGGAGGTGGTGGTGCCGGGATGGGGAGGCCGAGCCAATTTGTATGGACCCTGGTGAAGCTCAGGCCCGGTGGGGCGGGCAGGGGACAGACTGACAGTGGTAACTCTGAACTTGCTTGCCTTTATGGGTTTAAGCCAGTCTTAATGTTATTTGAAGACAGTTTTTTGTCTGTGAATATTTATAACAGTGTGAAAACTCCCGGACAGCTGGTAATGCATTTTGAAGTGTGCTAACAACACTGTATCAAACAGCCTCTATTGATCACATCGTACTTTTTTGTGGCCACGCATTTCATACATGGTGCTTATACATTTTGAATAAGAACTTCAAGTACCTTTTGCTTCAAGCGGTTTTTCACCTCTTTTATTCCCATTTTTGCATGATCTTTTGCCTGCATGAAAAATTAATTTAAGTTAAGATTCCCTCTCTGTTTCCAGCAGGGACTATGCTTGATTTCAGTCCATCGTGAATCACCTTCTCTGATTACTAGAAAAAGGAAGGAAAAATGGGATCATCAAGTTGAAAACATAATGGCTATGAAAACAAATACAGTGTTGAAAGGTTAAAAAAAAAAATCCCTTAAAGAGGCTACAGAGATTTTATTTTCTGCATTTTGATGGGACTGATTTTTTTTCCCCTCCGAAGCCCTTCTTCTGCTCTCTGTAATTATTTATCTCCGCAGCCTGGTGACAGCTACCAGTAAGAGGAGAGCAGAAGCTTCTTCAGCTGCAAGATTCAGAATAGCTATTACACTTCACCAGGGCAGGGCCTCAGGACCAATTTTCTGCCCAGGCTGAACAGACACATCGCTGGGTTTCTCTGGTGCCATTTCTTAAATCTCATTTCGGCAGACACCCTGGCTTTTATTTTCTGTCATTCTAAGACCTGTGTGGTTCTCTTGGCAGCCACCCGCCCCATTAAAATAGCTACAATTTAAGCACAGAAAGGACTAACAAAATTAAAAATGGAAATAAAACAAAACCACCCCAGTTAAGTGGCTCAGAGTCAAATTAGCAAGCAAGAGAAATCATGAGAAAAAATACTTGAGGCCCGTAAAAGACGGAGCACCGGGAACTGGTGTGTTCTCTTATTTTCACTCTGCTGTGGGCACGAGTTTCACAAACAATGCATTTCCTATATAGGGCAGTGATGAGAGAGATGATGAAGAATTTGGGACAAAAATTCGGGGGTGTGTCCCACCAGGAGCACTCTTCAGTAACCTGTAAAGGAGCTGCTTTATTCTAACATTCTAACAAGGATACGTGTAGGAAAGGTCTGCCAGAACACCTGACAGACCACAACTCTGGTTCTCAGGGATGCAGGCGTGGAGCAGCCTGAATTTTAGCCACCCTGTCTACATTTTAAAAGCTAAAACCAGTAGCCTCCCTTTTCTCTATTGCAGCAACTGTGTGTAGAAACATTTTAAATTAAAAATGTCACTGACCTGGTCATAAAACATCAATGCCAAATAATTCTAAGAGCATTGAGAGCTTTAGGAAATTACACAGCAGCCCCCGAATCATCTCTGCAACATAGGATCAGGTCTATTGAAGAGTTTCGTCATGCGAAGGAACAGATTTGTTGGGATCCTGAGACCAAGACCAGTACTTACGAACTTATAGACAGTCTTCATGGCTGGGTTTGCTTTCGTTTTTACAGTATTCAGAATTGCTCCACTTCCTTTCTATAATAAAAACGCCAGTTAGCAATTTGGACTGAAGATATAGTAGGCCAACACCAACAAAGACCTCTTCTCTTTAATCAAGTTAAGCCACATTTCGTAAGTGTGTAACTTAATTAGAGAAACAGCCCTAGATGGTGACTGGTCCCGGGCAATTAAGTTACGGCCAGGCGGAATCCCTCTGGGGGGTATGGGAGCGGGTGGCGAATGAGGATGGAGACAAGCTAGCTGAGCGGGGAGACCCCAGGCTCAGTAGTTTGCTTGGTGCCTGTCCGCTGGCTGGGAGGAAAGCTCGTCACAGGCTCTCTGAGGCAAGGGTTTCCTCAGAGTGATCTACAGCTTCTCAAGAAGTTCCAGTTACCACGGACAACATTAAGGGAAGTTTAATAACAATGGACTCTAACTAACACCGAGCCAGGGCAGGAAACTGGGGGCCCACTTGGGCAAGATTATCTGGCTACTGTGGCTACCTTAAGCCATGAACCCTTCTTTCCTCACCCTGGTTTTCTGTGTTGTTTTTTAAAAATCACTCTGGCAGGCTGCCTCCCTAACACGTACATCTTGACAAAGGGAAAGAATGAATAGCCACAGATGTTCATTGTTTATACTTTAGTATAAATCCAACATACCGATTCTTTGGCTCTTTTTTCAGGAGAGCAGGGGAGCAAAAGGAGGAGGGAAGGCTTTCCCAGTACACAGAGGAGGCAACGAATGTGTGTGAAGCGCACAGGCTCTAGACGTTTTGTGAGGGCTCACTGTGGGGACGTCCTGGCTTAGGCTCTGAGGGTACCGAGCCACCGGAGGACCGGTCTCTGCCTTCAAAGACCTCCAGTCTGGGGGGTAAACAAGTGCAACCCAAGATGGTGAGAGCCGCGCTGGCCGAGTGCACAAGGAGGGTGGTGGCAGCTCACTGTGTGGAAGGGCGGAGAAGGCTTTCGAGGATGAAATATTTGGTCCATGAAGGATGAGTAGGAGCTCATGGTGGGGAGAGGAAGGATAAGAACATTCTAGGGACAGGAAACAGCACATAAGTAAGTGCAGAAGCTGCAAAGCCATGGTGTGTTCTGTGAGTAACAAGGGCCGTGCATCACGGGAGGACTGGCAAGTGGGGCTGAGAGCCAGACAGGGTCAGCCCACAGAGGGCCAGCACGAGGAGTCCACACTCCAGAAGATTTTTAACCAAATGCATCACATAATCAGATCTGTGGTAATTCCAACTGATTTGAATGGAGAGAGAGACCTGATCCAGTGCGTATACAACAGAGTAAGATACGCTATGTAATTATTAGGATTAACTTTTAGCACAATTTTTGGTAACTGCCTGCATTAGAAAATTTGAGCTTTAATTAAGAACTTCAAAATTTGACCTAGAAAGCGTTCTCTGTTGTAGGATAATAGGAAATTTTCACCCACTCACATATTCCACACTGCTTTCCAAAATTACTCAGTATCCTATTTCAATGGTCCTTTAGAGTATTAAAACTCCCTTTATCAATCGATCAACAAGTCCTTATTGCTTGTCTGTGATTTGCCAAGTGCCGTGTTTGGCCATATGAGAGGAACAAAAGAAGCCTTTCATTGAGGAATTGCTTACTCTCGGCCCACTGCAGCCACTTCCAAGGAACCTGCCTTGGCAGTAGCGCACTTGGCCCACAAGCAGGAGAGAATACTTGTCACACTGTGTCGGAGCTGCCCGTCTATGTGCCTGCCTCCCCAGTAAGGCCGGGAGCTCCCCCAGGGCAGGGCCTGCGTCCTGCTCTCCACTGTCTCCCCAGCACCCAGCGTGGCGCCCAGCACACAGCAAGCCCTTTGGTACACACTCACTAATGAACCCACGTAAAGGAAAGGCAAGCATCTGAATTCTTTAGTGGCTTCTGAAGCCCTAAGCACCTGGCTTCCAACACAATAAAAAACTGTTCACAGCAACAGCGAGGGGATGAAAACTCTCAGGGATGCGTTTTCCATCCTCTCAGGAGCCTTTGCGGTGAAACATATTCAGAGCAGCAAGAGGGACGAATTTTTGGTTTTCCCATGAAGAGTTCCCAATTGGTCTGGCCCTAGAAGGAGACCCCGCAAAATGCTCTAAGATGGCAACATCCTTTCAACACGCCTTGGCCTGCTTCCTGAGACACGGAAGCGTCTCCTGGCTCTCATCATCCTCACCGAGGGATGGCTTTGGACAGTCTCATCCTTGGCCCCAGAACGGCCTGGCTTTACAAACAAAAGCATCTTCAGCTGGGAGAACAGAGTGCCCTGGGCCGAATGACAGCCTGGTGGGTGGCAGGGGAAGAGGAGGGCTGCCAGGAGGCTAAGGAGGGGCCCAGCTGGCTCTGCGGGGGTGACACTTACCCGGACTGTGGAGAGCCACTGGTGGTACAGTTTATCGCTCCCTGGGGAAGGAAGAAGCAGAGAAGCTGGTATTTAAAGAAGTCATGTGTATGCCCTCAGGAGTTCCTCAAGTTGCTTTCAGCATGCAGGACTTGGAAAGTTCAAAATCTAGAGAATCACGTGGAGGCTCCCATGCACCACTCCCTGAAGGAGTTGCTGCCACAGGTTTTCTTTCTCAAAGTGAGATCTGATCCTATCAGTGCCCCGAGTACAAACCCAAATCCTCCTCCTTGCCTACTGGATAGAGGTCGGGCCCCTTAGCAACCCTGCTCTCTTCCCCTGTCCTGTCTTGGCAGTACCCACCCTCTGCCTCTCCATCCTGTGCTTCCATCCTGCACAACCTCAGGCTCCCTGGCCACACCTCCTCCAAGCCGTCCATGCCCTCGCAAATGCTGTTCCCCTTGCCTGGCCACCGTTCCCTGCTCTCTCTGCTGCAGGGACCAGCTCAGTCATGTCCTCTGTAAGTTTCTCTTACTCCTTCCTCTCAACAGCCCTCTAGAATAGGTAACACCCATTCAGAGGTCCACGTTCTCTAAAGTTCTGTGAGCCACGCCAGGGCAGGAACCACAGGGCCGTGTGTCCAGTGTAAGCACACTGCTGGACACACACTCGGCCCTTCTCATGCTTAAGCAGTGACAGGGAAAGAAAAAGGAGGTGCTGTGAGGAACTGATTCATTTTATCTGGTGGGATAAGTAGGTCTTATCAGCAGACAGCTTTTCTAGGAGTCCGAATGACTAGACTTAGTTTAGCAACACATAAAGCCTGTCTTCTCCCCAGAACCCACATTCAACTGTTAGAATGCTACTCAAAACCCGCCTCCTTTGTGAAGCCCTCATATTACAGAGTGAGCATTAATAGAGCCCTACTCTACCTGCACAAAACCCCGTGTCTGCTCCTTTTCCTGCAGTGGCTTAGTCTGTATTTGTCTTTAGTTATGAGCTTTCCCCCATCAGTCTAAAAGTTCCCTGAGGGCAGAACTGGGCCCCCCGTTCTTACTGTACAGGGCTGTGGACACAGTAGATGTCCAGGAAATGCTCATCAACGACTCACACACCAGTTTTATTGACTACTGTGCTCTCCATGCAGCACAGGCTGGTAGGGCCTGACAAAGGGGTCTGTAGGTGAGATCACACCTGGCTCTATGAGTTTATGGACTGCCAGTTGGATTATCAGCACAGTCGAGACCAGACACACGCCCAGCAATAAGAGGGGGCTAGTAGTGTGATTATTATTGTTTTGCATTTAGTTTTACTTTGCTGACAGAGACTGAGGCTTTGGGTCTTGGAAAGGCAGCCAGATTGGGATTCAGGAGGCAGGGTCAGCCACTAACATTTCTCTGGGCCTCAGATGCCTCCTTTGAAAAATGAGAGGATGATTCCTCTGGTTCTAAAGGCCTGCAGAGACAGGGCACCCGCCATGATCTTCACATTTTAAAGAAACACTACTAAGCCGCGATCCTCTGCCAGGGTCTGTCCTGGGCGACTGCACAAACCTCTCCTTGGGGTCTCTGATTTAATCTCAACAGGACTCCTGTGAGGTAGGCACTGTTACACTCCGTGCACAGATAAGAACACTTCAGCTGAAAGAGGTGAAGTGACTCGACCAAGTTCTCACTGCTGGGCAGTGAATCCTGGTCTCCTAATTCGATTCCTCATGTGCTTTCCACTGCATCGTGCAGGCCACTACGTTACCTAGACTTCGCCCACCCAGGAGAAGCAAGTGACCCCAGCACAGAGGACTTCAGATGGGCCAATGTGCCTCTCATCAGAACATGAAGAGGAATTCCAACACTTCAAGGCCAAGGTTGCAATCAGTCTCTCTAATCCCCGGTGAAGGAAAAAAGAAGTCACTGCCACTCCTAGCGAACACACCCCAATCCCACAGACAGCCCACAGCTCAGAAAGAAAAACGAAATGCCCTCACCAGCATACTCGCCCATGTTGATCTCCTCTTCAAAAACATCACTGAAGCCCTCACCGGAATTGAGAAGGTCTAATCTACCATCGATAAACTATACAAAGAAAGAACAAAAGCATAACAGCTAGTGCAAAGGAACGGGGAAACGACGTTCAGCTGGGCTCCTTAGTAGATGACCAAAGAACCAAGACAGGAAAGGGTCTTTGGAATTGTGAGCTTAAAAAGGCGAGTTTCTGAAAAACTCGCTGCGTGTTTATGATAACTTATAAAACTGCACGGCATATTTGCAAAGGCTCCGTCTGGTGGCTGAGCTCCCTTCTCACCCAATCTCCCTCCCCAGACTCTGGGCCTCTCTGGGATGAGGCCTGCGTCCCCCCCATGCCTGCAGCCTCAGTGCTTAGAGTGGAGGCAGCTGCAGAAACCCCACCAGGGACCCAGGTGCAGAACAGGCGAGGGTGCCGGGCACCTGCTTGAAGAGCTGCAGCTGTGTGGCGTTCTGCAGGAACTGCCTCATGGCTCCGGAGCGATAGTGGGACACGAAGGCTTCCTCGCAAAAGGTGATTGGCTCCTCCTGGGAGACAGAGATGAGACGGGGAGAGGAGGGTTAGAGGGATGGAGTGAGAGAGATCAGTGCTTGAACTCTGTTAGGTGGCACTTCTATATCTGCTGATTTATCTAATCCTCACTTACCTGTGAAGTGGCTGTTATGCTCGATGGCATTCTACTCTGGATGAGGAAGTTATTTCAGAGAGGAAAAGACATCTCCCAAGGTCGTAGGGTAAGAGGCAGGGTGGGAACCAAGGGCAGTATTCCAAACCCCGCCCTGCCCCTTCCATATTAGCCACAGGCACACTCCAACAGCAAGTTAGTGGGATGTGCCCTTGGTGGGGGGGGGGGGGGGGGGGGGGGGATTTCCAAACTCTTTTTTTCACTTTTAGGAGAGGAACTCTTTCTCTGGACAGCACCTTAGGCAGAAGGAGACCTGCCGCATTCAACAGCGCAGCTGCTCTGGGAGGGCTGGGGGCAGGAATGGAGGCTGGGCTCTCCTTGCTGGGTGGTACCCCGCCCCCACTTGCCCCTTTGCAGTCCCTAAGGCACCAGCCGTGGAACGCAGTGTGGAAACTATTTACAGAGTGAGCTTAACCAGTAGTGAGTTATAATTTTAAAATAATTAATTATATTAAAAACCAGGGATGATCAAAAATAAGAGTTATCATCCAGTCAACTTTGTGCTTACGCTGCTTGATGAGGACTACATTTTATGAGTCAAGAAGAGACACCCTAAGCTTAAAAAACCACCCATCTTTGTAGTCAGCACCTCACTCCTTCTTTGAAGGTATGTGGAGTACTCATCTACACAGACAAGTCTTTAATTTCAACAGTGTATTCTCAATTCTGAAAGATCAGACTTTTACATGTTGAACTAAATTAAAGGTACCTCTCCCTTCACAGACTTGGTGGCAAACACAGACGTTTGAAGCTCTACTTTTATCCTGCTTTAATGAGTTAGGTGAGTGTTAAAGTTACTGTGTAGCGGCTGTAAATTCCAAGAGTCCTTCCTGCTTAAATCCAGCCAATATTAGCTCAGCAACTGGGCAGACCTACTGCTCAAGGGTGATAAGGATGACCCTAAAATACTAGGGTGAGGGGAATGTTTATTTTTATACAGTTACACCTCACCTAATTTTACAAAGAATCTGAGGCAGCTTACATGAGCACCTAAAACAAAGAAAAAAAATCAGCGCTGGAGAATACATAAATATGTAAAACGTATTTATTTGGGAAAATAGTATCTGGATATGCAGATCCTATATGGTTTCTAAAATTCAGCTACAAAATTAGCTCTGAGCTTCCTGGCTGCCACCGAAGCAAGAAGGGAACAATGCAAATGTTATATTGTCTGTGAGGAAAAAACACACACCAGTTCCTCAGGAAAAAGGGTTTTCATGACATTTATTACTTTGGCATGGATTTATACCTTCCTTGCTGAACAGTGGAAAGATCAGCTGGTGAGAACCAACAGAAGCCCACCTGGAATTCCATTCCTGTGGCCTAGAAGTGTCGCTCCTCACCCTTGGAACCACAGCAGGGCAATTAATTCTCTCTCCAGGAGGCCTCATCCACGAGCACAGTGTCACCCATACACTGATCACTCCTGATAAACACTGTCAGCTCAGACGTCTCTTTTTCCAAACCCATATGTCTCAATCCCCGCCTGAATGGCCCACCAGAACCTCAAACTCAGAATGGCCAAAACTCCCAATTACTATCCCATCTGGACCGCACTCTAAATCTTTTTTTCTTTCTGAAGTTATCATTATCCATAGCTACTCACAGCAGACGTATCAATTCCCTAGTCTTTCCCATTTCCCCACTGCAACGTCTCATCTGTCTGTCCCCTGCTCTCTATCCCTTGGCAGGGGCCTGACTGCCATGGTGGACGTTCAGCTTCATGTCCCTCTCTTGTTTCGTTCCTCCCCGTCCACTTCAATCCTTCTGGCCAGAGTGATTTCTAAAATGCATATTGGATCACGTCACTATCCTACTCAAGAACTTTGATGGTGGAGATGTTACATTTGTGTGATTATTTAATTCTTGCACTAGACTATCAGCTTCATGGGGGCAGGAACAGTCCCCGTTTGTCTAACAGCAAGTGTCACACACGCGAGCTCCTGTGCGGGGGAGGAAAGAACAAGTCCTTGCTCCTTAGTCAGGCAAACAAACCTTTCCTAAGCTGAGAGAGTCCTTGCTTTTCCAGAGTCCTTTTGTGTCACTTTCCTATGCTCCCCCGTACACCTTATGCTTCAGAGGTATCTCCTAATCACAGGCCATGTCCTTTCCCACTTTCTTCCGTGCTTTTGCCAGTTCTACTCCTTCCACCTGGACTGTCATGCTTTAAACACAGGCCTGTGTGCGGCAGTCACTTACCCCTGCTCAGTGCTCCCACAGTGCCTTGTGCACCCTGAGTGCTGGGTAATCTTCACTGGTGTCCCTGTGACCAGAAGCTCGAGAGGGCAGAGGCCCTGCTGGATGCATCACTATACCCCCTGGGGACAGTGCAGCAGCCAGCCCCCAGGTAGAAGCTCGAGGATGTTGGTTAAAGAGCTGCAGGACGTGCTTGGCCTGGCTCCTGTCACACGAGCCCTGCGATCTGTGTGGCTGAGACACCGCTTAGTCTGATGGTGGAGAGGTCTCAGAGTACGAGGCCAGGCTGAGTGACGCTTATGTCCAGGGAGTTTAGAGCTGCTCAGAGGAAATGCTCATTGGAGCTGTTAGCATTCACTCCTGGAGCTTTGGCCCAGTGTTGCCAGGAAGGAGAAATCTGCCGAGGGACTAATAAATTCAAGAGAGTTTGCAACCAAATTTGCATGGAAGAGTAGCCTGAGGCAGGCTTTAGCTGTAGGAGAGCAGAAAGAATCTCATCTTTGGGGAGACAAGAACATTTTGGGGCCTGTTGTCTACTTAATGGAGATGACATCCCCTGGTCAGATGTCTGCGCCATAAAAACGAACAGAAGGACATGGGCACGGATGGGAAAGACTCAGGGGAAACGTCGACAAGGGGGGCTCTTTCCGCAGAGAGCTTAAAGAACAACATCAGCAGTGTCAGTTGGACATGGAAACAAGTACTGGCTACAGCGTCGTGCTGCTGGGCTGGGTGGCAAAATACGCACTGGAGTCAGAGAGGAAAAGGCTGGTCCTTGCAGGGCAGCAGGTGCGGACATATGAGGAGAAGTCGGCACGTTCAGTGGAGTCTGGAAGGGTGAGTCAGTTAGGTGAGCCGTTCCCACCCATTCAGGGCAACTGTTCTACCCTAACCCTGCACTGTCACTCAGAGTCATGTATAAAGGTCTGACCGGCAGCAGGCACAGAGGGCGCATTCCCCTGCACTACTCACCTTCTAAGGAAATGACAATGATCACGGTTCACCTGATCCTTACAGAACAGCAGGTAGGGTACCTTGCTTGAGGTCACATGACCCACACATGGCAGAGTTGGGGTTTAATACGAGGTGGCCTCCAAAGCTCAGCCGTCTCATGCATGGTCTGCTACAGACTTGGGTTTTCTCTGAGGCCTCAGCTTTGTTTGCTCTTGGACACCTGCTGGGGAGCACAAGCATTCTCTTTAAAGTGGGAGCCCCTCATGTTCTCCTAGTGGACACTCAAGAGTACCAGCCCCTCAGAGACAAACAACTCCCGGGAGGGAGTAGGCAAGGCGTCGTGAAGGAGGTGCTCCTTCTGTCATGGAACCAAATGGACACCTAACCATTTGTACCCACTTGTCCACCTCCTCCTGCGGTTGAAATGGCTGCCCCCACTCTGCTCTCTGCAGCGGAGGGGAGAAGGCAAGGTGTCTCGTTAATTCCCTCCTTTACAAGAAGTGCTGATTTAGTTCTCCTGTTAGGCTCCTGTTAGGATTAAAGCTTTTGTCTTCTTGGGAGACACTCTAGGCGCTGGGGTTACTGACTGATAGCGACGTTAATTCAGGCAAGTCAGGCCGTGAGCATTCAAGCTCAGATCGCATTAGTAGAGTTTTCCATCTATGACCCGAAGGACAGTTAAACACAGCTGCTTAACCCTATCAAGGACTTTGTTATGGAAAGACAAGTTTTACTCTTGGTTTATCCTCTTGACACATGGAATCAATTGGAAATTCCATTATTAATGAGTCCATCTATGTTAACAGGTGAAGTTGGTGATTCCAAAGGTTTTTGATACTTCCAGAAATAAACGGCTTTTATCCACAGCATTGTGGGTACTGGCATAAAAATAAAATCTCCCATCAGATTCCTTGGCATCTTTCCTTGTTCTGCTGGTCCATACTCAAAGTATCAAATTCTTATTTTCCTTCACAAATTTAATTTTTATCAAAAATTTATGTGCACATTTACCCGGAAATTCTAAGGAAAAAAGGAGGTGTCCACTCTTTATGGACCTTGCTTAAATTTTAAAAAAATGATAATTTTGGAAGATTCATCCATCCAAACATTTTTAAAACACCTATTGTGTGCCAGGCTCTGAGTTAGGGGAATACAAAGATGAATAAAATACAGTTCCTACAAGTAATACCAATAATCAAATAACGGGTGGGAGTAGATGAAGGTATGTAGAGATGATACGAGAATGGCAGAATGTTATGTTTATAGCAGCATTATTCACAAAAGCCAAATGATGGATGCAATCCGAATGTCTACAGATGAATGAATAAACAAAATATACATAAAATGAAATATTATTCAGCCTTCAAAAGGAAGGAATTTATGGCACAGGCCACAATATGAATGAAACTTGAAGGCATTACGCTAAGTGAAATAAGCCAGCAACAAAAGGGCAAATACTGTCTGATTCCACTTATCTCTAGAGTTGTCAACTTCATAGGGACCGAAAGTAGAATGGTGGTTGCCAGGGGCTGGCGGGAGAGACAGGGAGCTGTTGCTTAAAGGGTACACACTTTCAGTTTTGCAAGATGAAAAAAGTTCTAGAGATGGATGGTGGTGATGGTTGCACAACAGTGCGAATGTACTTCATGCCACTGAGCTGTCCACCTAAAAATGGTTGAAGTGGTAAAATTTATGTTATGTATATTTTACCATAATTAAAAAATTTTTAAATGATAGAATGTTTATGGTTGTAGAAGCTGGGCAGTGGATACATAGTTTATTTATTTTGTATATATTTGAATTTTCCGTAACAAAAATAAAAAAGAAAAGCTCCTGTTACCAAGGAATCTTGCTTAATTCAGGGAACAAATAAGTACAGTACAGCGTAACAACTGGCACACCAGAGAGCTGGTTTTGGTTTTTTTGGGGTAAAGGCATCTTTAAAAAATTTAAAAAAGAACTCTGATCCATTTGAGGTAACACAACATGGTGGGGAGAGAACATGTCTTGGGGTGAGAAAGACCTGGACTTGAACCTGGACTCTGATGATACTGGCCACGTGGTCTCAAGTGACTTGTTTTCCCTCATCTGCAACAATTACTCAAGGCTGGCCCACCTCTTAGGGTTGCTTAGAAGATTAAGACAGATGACAGCAAATAAATTTTGCACGAATAACCATTTCTTGAGGGCAGAGATTGAGTTTTACTGAGGCTGGTAACATAATTTAGGGGACCCAGTGCAAAATGAATATGCAGGAAAAAAGCACTGTTGAGTACTAAAATATGAAGCTTTCTTCTTTTTTTATGGTCTCTTTCTAGACCCTTTATGGTGTTTTTTAAGTTTGCTATTTAATGTCATTCCATGTAAAGAAAAAATAAGAATTTAAATTATTAGCATAGCTTTTATTGTTCAGCTTTTATCGTGCAATGCCAGTTCTGAATGCTAACATATGTGGAATCGTATTTTGTAAATCATATATGCACTTGTATTTTGTTCTTACCAGACAGTGGAAATGCTGCGCAAAACTAACTCAACTGTTTTAATTTCAGTTCTTGATATACGCACATTTTATTAACACTCTCTGTCTTCGGCTTACTGATGAGAAAGGAAAAGGGACCACGGTTTCTCCACCTTTTCCTCTCCTTCCACGTCATCATTTTCGCAAGAAGCGGTTGGCTAACACAAGGATGAGTAAGGAATGTGATAGATTTCCGTGGTCATTGGTGCTTCCTAGAACACCACTGCCTTCTCTCAGTGTGAAGAAGTTCTGGTTCTGATGCAGGGTGAGGCCTCTGGGGGCTGTCAGTGCCCCGTGCCTCGGCCACAGACACTGACGCGCTTACCCTGCAAGTGAGCTCCACTCACGCTGGGTGGGCTGCAGCAGCTCTGTGAGAGGAGGAAGGCAAGGCTCCTAGGAGGGTGTCTGTGCAGATCTCCTCTGCTCCTGCACATGCTCTACTGTCCCATCGGACTTCATTCACAAAGCACGAGTCTGAAGGTAAAATTACTAAGAATCTCGAGGCAGTGACGGCAGAGCATAAACCAGGCACGGGCCTTTCTGAGCGTGGGCCCAGTCGCACACCGTACACCAGGGAGGCCCACCTGGCCTCACATCTCTCTTCTCCCCTCCCTTCAGAGGCTGACACTCCATAGGAACTCTGGTTACTGGCTCTGTTTGCCGTCTGATTGCGCAGCACAGGACAGCTTCAGGCAAGTCTGTGGGTTGGCGGAGGTGGGGTTTCTAAACTCCTGAGCATGACACTCAAGGCTCTTTGTGACCTTCCCCAGCTGATGTCTTTTTGCTTACGACGCTGTCCACCTTTCTCCACATAACTCATTCCCTTCCAGAAATTCTGGACTGTCGATCACCCCCCAACCACTTTACACACTCTCACTCCTCTGGCTTCCTTCTTCACGCTACTTCCTGTGAGAACCTTACCTGATGCCCTCAGGTGAAGAGGGCCCCCCCGTTCCTCCTCCAAGCCTCCACACCAACACCACCTGTGCCTGTTGGCCACTCCCAGCCCACTGCAGACTCCTGGAGGCTCTGATCTACTCCCCACGGCTGGCATGCAACGGACAACAGCTGAGTCACTCCAGGAAGAGGCAGATGGGGGAGTGGGACACAGAGCTGGGTTCCAGTCCCAGCTCTGCCCCTTTGTGCAAACAGCTGCACCTCTCAGATCCCCATTCTCACCACTTGTCACATGGGGATAGCTGGGGGGGTTAAACAGGGATGAATGTGATAGTGTATTTAGCAATGCTCAACCTTGGCCATGCATTAGAATCACCCGGGGCACTTTTTCAGTAGTTTCTAAAACTCCCCAGGTGACTCTAATGTAGCCAAGGTTGAGAACCACGGGTGTAGGTGAAAGTGACCAGCACAGCACCCAGACCAATCAACACTCATTTTTAAAAACTTAAGAATAAAGAAATATTATAAAGAAAGCCAGAGAATCTGGCCCCATTTATCACCAGCAGTCCCAACCCCACTGCATTTTATTTTTTTATACAGCAGGTTCTTATTAGTTATCCATTTTATACGCATCAGTGTATACATGTCAATCCCAATCGCCCAATTCATCACACCCCCACCCCCCCAGCCACTCTCCCCCCTTGGTGTCCATATGTTTGTTCTCTACATCTGTGTCTCTATTTCTGCCCTGCAAACTGGTTCATCTGTACCATTTTTCTAGGTTCCACACATATGCGTTAATATACGATATTTGTTTTTCTCTTTCTGACTTACTTCACTCTGAATGATAGTCTCTAGATCCATCCACGTCTCTACAAATGACCCAATTTCGTTCTTTTTTATGGCTGAGTAATATTCCATTGTCTATATGTACCACATCTTCTTTATCCATTCGTCTGTCGATGGGCATTTAGGTTGCTTCCAGGACCTGGCTATTGTAAATAGTGCTGCAGTGAACGCTGGGGTGCATGGGTCTTTTTTTTTTTTTTTTTTTTTTGCGGTACCTGGGCCTCTCACTGTTGTGGCCTCTCCCGTTGCGGAGCACAGGTTCCGCACGCGCAGGCTCAGCGGCCATGGCTCACGGGCCCAGCCGCTCCGCGGCATGTGGGATCTTCCCAGACCGGGGCACGAACCCGTGTCCCCTGCATCGGTAGGCAGACTCTCAACCACTGCGCCACCAGGGAAGCCCGCATGGGTCTTTTTGAATTACGGTTTTCTCTGGGTATATGCCCAGTAGTGGGATTGCTGGGTCATATGGTAATTCTACTTTTAGTTTTTTAAGGAACCTCCATACTGTTCTCCATAGTGGCTGTATCAATTTACATTCCATCACCAACAGTGCAAGAGGGTTCCCTTTTCTCCACACCCTCTCCAGTATTTGTTGTTTGTAGATTTTCTGATGATGCCCATTCTAACTGGTGTGAGGTGATACCTCACTGTAGTTTTGATTTGCATTTCTCTAATAATTAGTGATGTTGAGCCGCTTCTCATGTGCTTCTTGGCCATCTGTATGTCTTCTTTGGAGAAATGTCCATTTTTCCATTGGGTTGTTTGTTTTTTTAGTATTGAGCTGCATGAGCTATTTATATATTTTGGAGATTAATCCTTTGCCCATTGATTTGTTTGCAAATATTTTCTCGCATTCTGAGGGCTATCTTTTCGTTTTATTTGTAGTTTCCTTTGCTTTGCAAAGGCTTTTAAGTTTCATTAGGTCCCATTTGTTTATTTTTGTTCTTATTTTCATTACTCTAGGAGGTGGGTCAGAAAAGATCCTGCTGTGATTTATGTCAAAGAGTGTTCTTCCTATGTTTTCCTCTAAGAGTTTTATAGTGTCCGGTCTTACATTTAGGTCTCTAATCCATTTTGAGTTTGTGTATGGTGTTAGGGAGTGTTCTAATTTCATTCTTTTACATGTAGCTGTCCAGTTTTCCCAGCACCGCTTATTGAATAGACTGTCTTTTCTCCATTGCGTATGCTTGCCTCCTTTGTCACAGATTAGTTGACCATAGGTGTGTGGGTTTATCTCTGGGCTTTCTATCCTGTCCCATTGATCTATATTTCTGTTTTTGTGCCAGTACCATATTGTCTTGATTACTGTAGCTTTGTAGTATAGTCTGAAGTCAGGGAGTCTGATTCCTCCAGCTCCATTTTTTTCCCTCAAGACTGCTTTGGCTATTCAGGGTCTTTTGTGTCTCCATACAAATTTTAAGATTTTGTATTTGTAGGTCCTTTTCTTCTCTTGTGTTTCGCACTTAGAGAACTTCCTTTAGCATTTGTTGTAGAGCTGGTTTGGTGGTGCTGAATTCTTTTAGCTTTTGCTTGTCTGTAAAGCTTTTGATTTTTCCATCGAATCTGAATGAGATCATTGCCGGGTAGAGTAATCTTGGTTGTGCGTTCTTCCCTTTCATCACTTTAAATATATCATGCCACTCCCTTCTGGCTTGTAGAGTTTCTGCTGAGAAATCAGCTGTTAACCTTATGGGAGTTCCCTTGTATGTTATTTGTCGTTTTTCCCTTGTTGCTTTCAATAATTTTTCTTTGCCTTTATTTTTTGTCAATTTGATTACTATGTGTCTCGGTGTGTTTCTCCTTGGGTTTATCCTGCCTGGGACTCTCTGCGCTTCCTGGACTTGGGTGGCTATTTCCTTTCCCATGTTAGGGAAGTTTTCGACTATAATCTCTTCAAATATTTTCTCAGGTCCCTCCTCTCTCTCTTCTTCTGGGACCCCTATAATGCGAATGTTGTTGTGTTTAATGTTGTCCCAGAGGTCTCTTAGGCTGTCTTCATTTCTTTTCATTCTTTTTTCTTTATTCTGTTCTGCGGCAGTGAATTCCGCCCCTCTGTCTTCCAGATCACTTATCTGTTCATCTGCCTCAATTATTCTGCTATTGATTCCTTCTAGTGTATTTTTTATTTCAGTTATTGTATTGTTCATCTCTCTTTGTTTGTTCTTTAATTCTTCTAGGTGTTTGTTCCTTAATTCTTCTAGGTCTTTGTTAAACATTTCTTGCATCTTCTCGATCTTTGCCTCCATTCTTTCTCCGAGGTCCTGGATCATCTTCACTATCATTGTTCTGAATTCTTTTTCTGGAAGGTTGCCTATCTCCACTTCATTTAGTTGTTTTTCTGGGGTTTTATCTTGTTCCTTCATCTGGTACATTGTCCTCTGTCTTTTCATCTTGTCTATATTTCTGTGAATGTGGTTTTTGTTCCACAGGCTGCAGGATTGTAGTTCTTGCTTCTGCTGTCTGCCCCCTCTGCATTTTGTTTAAATACCTCCAAATTCCTAATAAAATACCCAAGTCATTGGCCAAAGTGCGGCATAGCCAAAACCTTGCTCTGAAGTCTGAAGGGTGCTTCTGTAGCCTCCCCTGGGCAGCCAGTACGTCCCTACTGGCCCCTCCTCATGGGGTCAGCTGTGGTGGGGGCCAAGGAACCTGGGTGAGCTCCCAGGCAACACGGAAAAGGCTTAGTGCGATATCCAGCCTAGAGAATGCCAAATTCTTACTTACTGGAAGGCAGGGAAGGAGGGTGGGAGAGCTGGGACAGCAGGATTAGCAGGATCCAATCACTTCAAGTTAGCCAGAAGCAGGCACGAGTTTAGGGAGAGGGAGCCGATGCCAGCTGAGCACTTGCTCTGGACCAATGTGTACCTTCCCCTCCCTGAACCCTCACCAGAGCTGGGGGCGTCCATAAGTGACTCCCATTTTATAGATGAGGAAAGGACGCTCATGCAAGTGAAATGTTTTGCCCACGGTTCCAGAGCTGGTGGTCTGAATGACTCCCAAGTGCAAGCACGCTCTTCCCCAGCTCCAGAGGCACGCTGTGGTATGTGCTCGAGGGCCGCCAGGGGTACTGGAAGGTGGTCCCTGCATAGCCACGGTCATGGCTCTGGCTGGGTTGCGCTGAGCCACGTTTGGGGATGACAGGGCCAATCTGGCCTTCTGAACCATGGATGTGGTAGTCCAGGTACACTGGGGACAGCCTCTCAGCCAGGACCCCTGTGACTATATAATAAGCCCTAAACAAAAAATCAATGTGTCACTGTGAAGGCGGCTCACTATTGGGATGATTTAAGTCGGGGGAAATGTGGGTGCCCGACGAGGGCTGCTCGGATGATTTGCAGGGGCAGGGACAGCCGGGCTGACAGCATTCGCCCATTCAGGCGGGCCAGCCGCTCGGTATTGACAGAAGCCCCCCCACACACTCACTAGATTACAGTAAAGACATTCAAATCACAGGCGCGGCGGCCCACGCCCGGCTCCTCTGTGCCAGCAGCCCCTTCCTTCTGCATTAACCGAGACAAACGGGGGGAAGTCAGGAAATCCTGATTAGCGCGGGATGGCAGATGAGCGGGGAGGCCCGCAGAAGCCAGCTGAGGAGACACAATGAAGCAGGTTCTCGTGCATACCCGTGGAAGATTTCCTTCCCATAAGAATGCAGATGGAGGCGGCTCGACGGGGAAAGCAAGTGCGGCAATTAAAACAGAGGCTGCTCACTGAGCACCACCTGCCCTGGGTGTTGTCGTGTGCATTATCTCGCTGACTCAAGGCAACCTGTGAGGTAGGTGTCGCCTCGACCTCCATTTTACAGATATGCTACTGAGGCTCAGAAAGGGGAAGTCACCAGCCTTAGGCTGCAGAGCTGGTCACTGACAGAGCCAGACTTTGAAGCCAAGTCTGACTGGCCCCTGAGGCTCATGTGACACAATGTTATTTAAAAGAAATAACCACGAGATAGTATTTGACCTATCAGCCACCCCTGGGACTGTCCTAGCAATTCGGAGATGGAGCAGAAGGTGGCGATGAAGAGAGCAGGCTCTGGAGAGATGAGTGGGTTTGGGCTCCACTCCTTGCACGCAGGGGCCACCCATCCTGGAGCCTCCGTTTTCTTACCAATATGCCAGAAATAATCCCTATCGTCATCCTCTGAGCATTCACATCGTTATGTTGGCAGGTCCAGGGAGCAGCGGCTGGGTCAGTGAGAACTGGTGACCACCCCTCACTGCAGCGGAGTGCCGTGCTCTCCCCAGCAGGACACCAAACAGGGACAGGCCGAGATCTCTGTGTCAAACAACCTTTTGCTTGGCTACCAGCGCGTGCCTTGCTGTCACTGAGAGCCAGATTCTGGGTTTTAACACAATGACCCGTGCATTCCAAACCCCAGGAAAGGATGTGCCAAACTGACTAGAGAAGAGGATTTCGTTTCCTGAGAGTGAGGCGAAGACAGTTCAAGAGCGTGTACGGGAGAGCAGGTGGGTTTGGAGGGCCTGGTGGGCCCCTTTGAGAAACGTAAATCAATCTGAAGAGTGACCAGCAGGAGAACCAATGTTAGCTGTGGCCATGGGAACACGGGACTCATGGATCGAAAGGTTTTTAAAGGACGTGGAGATAAAACTGGAGGAACACAAATTAGTGTGTAGAGAGGAAAAATCCCAACCCCCTAGCTGAGTTAAGTGAGGGGAAAACAGACGGACCTCACGTAAGATACGCAGTCTGCCAGTGCTTGGCGACACGGCTCCGAGGGAGCTCATCCACAGCACTGTCCACACGCTGGATTATTGGGCTCACTTACTGGGTCACTGATTTATGACCAGCCCTCTCCCGAATGTCACTTATTCAGGGCCAACCTCCGGTGTCTGGATGGGGTGTGTTGCCCAGGAGGCTTTGGCAGCAAGTTTTTCGTCATGAATAAATGGCAGCGTTGTGAAGGGGAAAGGGCACAAAGAGAAGAGTTGAAACACTCGACTTGGCCTTGATTCCTTTTCCTTGTCTGGGCCTCAATTTCCTTATCTGTAAGATGGGAAGGTGCTGAGCTAACACGTGCTGTTTCTAGACACCCAACTAGGCCTTTCTAAAAAGGGCCTTTCTCTATGAGGTCACCGACAGCCCCTCACAGAGAATGTGTGCAGAGCCCTCGGTGCAGAGTTGGGAACAGGGAATGAACTCGAGTGGGAATGACCGCTCTGCCACTTACTACCTTGAGAGCACAGTGGAAGGCCCTGAGCCCTCTGAGACAGTTTTCTTATTCCCAAAATGTAAGATATACTTCTTACCTCCTGGGGCTATGTGGGGATCAATAGGTGATTCGTGTACAACAGTTAGCTCAGGGCTTGACTCCTAGAGGGGCAAGAAAAACCTGGTGTTCTACCCCAAATAGTTCTCTGCCCAGAGCATGCTTTCCATGATTCACATCAAGGCACGTGACGTGCACTACCTGCCCAGGACATGTGTTGGGTCAGTGGAGTCAGGACCATGACATGGAGCGAGGAGAAAAGGGATCACCGCCGCCCCCCCCCTCCACCAGCTGCCTTCTGCGGACGGCGCCCCTGCCTGGCCGAAGGCTGGATCTGCATAACAACCCATTAAGAAAAGCTCTTTATCCTCATCTTACAGAGGGACATGACTTGCCCAAGGCCACAGTGCTGCAAAGTGCCAGAGCTGTACTTGAAGCCCCTTCTGCCTGCCCCCAAAGCCCAGGCAGGCTCTTCCTACAACACCCCAGGGCACTCTGAGCATGCTCAGTTGCCTGAACTTTTTTTTTTTTCCCCTCTGGGTTTCTGGGGGAATTTGAGATACAGAAGATGATTTCTCACACAACAAAAATCCTTTCCCACGTACTGCAGCCCCAGCCCAAGGAGTCTGGAGTCTCTAGGTGGGGATTATGTACTGCCCGGGGATTCAAAAGAGGCTCAGTGCAGCCCAGAGCTCCATGAATGGGGAAGCAAGTGAGCCTCTTTGAGCCCCGTTTCCTCATCTGTGAATTGGGGATATTACCTACTCTATATCAAGAGGTTTGAAATGGTATAATATTTGTCCAGGTGCCAATTCTGAGGGGCACACAGCAAGTGCACAATGGCAGTTCAGGTCCTAACCGCACTTTTCAGATGCCCTTTGAGAGCTGGGTGTTTCGTCTTGTGCGGGACCTTCTACCTCTTTCCCTCAACAAATACCTTTGATGGGGTGCTGGGAGAGCACAGACAGGGTGCCTATGCTGGGGCTGGGTGGGCTCCGGGGTGTGGAGTGGGGCGCGGCGCTGATATAAAAACCAAGCTCCAAGGAGGAGCAGGCACTAGGTAGATGGAAAAGCGGAGGCGGCCACGAGCAGGGGAGCGGGGCCGTGACGAGGCGGTGCACATTGAGGAGGTGAAGTCCCTGGGGCTCAAGGGGCACGTCACAGATGGGGTGAGTGAGAGAGATGCTGACTCTCTCCTTCCTTATTTGGGGGCATCTTCCCTGAGAGCCCGAGATCTGAGGAGTGGTGAATGCTGGACCCCTAGAATACACAACTGCCAAGAAAGGTGCAAAAAATAATTACTCAGCATATGCTGGTGGCTCGCCCCTGAGCAACCCACCCAGCCCTGAGCTGAGCTTCCCATGTCCAAGGAGCAGACTTCATTCACAGGGATGAAGGCCTTCATTTTCTCAGAGCCTCATCTTCGAATCTACCCCCTACACGCCAGGCTGCGGAAGTCCCCCCCTCGCCCTTCAAGGATTAACTGGGGGACAGCTGCCCTGGGACACTCCCCCTCGCCTTCCTTCTTCCTGCCTTGGTTGGGTTAGGTGTCCCTGCTCGGGGTTCCGCAGCTCCTGTGCTCGCCTCTACTATAGCCCTTCCTGCCATCTTTGCACTCCTGGCTGCCCGGGTGTCCCCTCGCTAGATGTGGACTCCGCGTGGGTACAGGCTGAGTCTTACTTGGCTCTGCATCTCCAGTTCCTAGCACAGTGCCTGGGTCAGCTCAGGCACTGTGATGCTTGTTGAATGAATTATTCACTGCAGATAAGGCAACAGGAACATTTCTGAGAAAGACGCCAACGGGGTGGAGAGCAAGACAAACAGACTGAGGATGCGAGGATGAGGGTTAGCAGGAGGAAGGGAAGAGAGAACGCGGTGTGTATGCTGGGAGGGGTAGTGGAGGGAGGCGGGAGGCCGGGAACACCATCTAATTAGACCACATGTGCAGAGCAGCATCTGGCTCAAAGCGCAGCAGTTTACACCGCTCCTGGAGTTGTCGTGGAGACAAGCACATGACCAGCCTGGAGCTGAGACTCAGGGGCAGCGATCCAGATGCACTCCTAACATATTCTGACAGAGAGCAGATGGGCAGCTATTTGCAGGGCCAAAAAATGCCAACTCCGCTCCCCTCCAGACCTGTGTGCCCTCACTGATCATTTTCATCTTGTAAAGTCATTCTTATCTGCCCTGGAACCACCAGTTCCTCCCGTGTAGGAATCAGTGTGAAAGCTGCTATTTCTGTAGTTCTCCGACCATCACAACTTCCAGCCCGCTCCTGTGGGTGAGGAAATGTCGCCACCTTTAACGAAGGGGTCCTCTACGCTGGGCTCCACTGCCGCAAGGCTCCTCCCCCTTCCAATCTCTTTCTTAGTGAAAAGTGTCTAAATTCCTCACTCTTTAGGCCCCACTAGACAGATCCTGGCTCGGGAGCAATGCTGAGCAAGTGTGGGGAGAGCACAGGCTTTGTGGCTGAGCTCCTGCTGGGCCGGTACCCACCTGGGGAAGCACTGGGCCTCTCCAAGCTCCGTTTACTTCTCTGTAAAGTGGGCTTTGTAACACCTACTTTCACAGGGTTATTTCAAGGATTAAATTAAATAATCATGGAAGATCCCTGAAAATAATAAAACCTTATATAAAATTTTTACCAGGATAAAAGTTCTTTATAAACTTCATTTTAGGCAGAAAGCTCATTATCATCTGAGGAGCAGAAAAATGACAAAATCTTAGGTTCTATATGACGCTTCATTACCCACGTATATGGCAAATTTCTCATTTATGTCTTTGGCGAGGTGGGAAAGCATCTAGTGTTGGAGAATCAGGTTGCGTTTGAATTCTGGCTCTGATGCTTACTAGCAGTGTGGTCTTTAGGAAGCAACTGAGAATTCTCTAGAGGCTCGGTTTCTTGATCCATTAAATGGGAATAATCATTTTTACCTCCTATGAGCTAATTCCAGTTGGGACAATATATGTAGGCACATAGGAGGCACTCAATAAACGTTTTCCTTCTTCCTGATCATTTAACAGCATCAAGTAAGACTGAGGGTGAGAAAGAGTGTAGTGAAAAGCGTGGGTTCAGTTAGAGCAGGCTGGAGTCCCACCCCCTGGCTGTGTGGCCTTGGGGAAGCAGTCATCTTTTCTGAGCCTCAGTTTCCTCTTCTGGAAAAGGAGGAGAACAGGACATACCTGTCACGCTGTTGTGTGGTTTAACGGGAACAATGAACTTAAAGCAGTTAGTATCCAATAAAGGTAGTCATGATCCTCTCACTCTTACTGGAGAAATTCTCAACCCTTTTGGGAAAAATTACACCTTTCACGTGGGTCTAGGCTGGGGCCCATATTGCCATGCTATCTCAGGAGAAATGAGTTTCCTTTTCGGTGGAGAGGGCATAAAGTGTAGTGAGGACCCGGACTGGAGGTGTGGGCTGCTTCGGGCTCCCACCAGGACGCGTCCTGGCCCAGCCTGCCGCCTGAGTGGCGTGTGGGGAGGGCTTGTCAGGTGCGTGGAGGCTTATTTATAAAGCACCACAGGGCTTCCTGCTGCCTCACTTGCCTGCCATCGCAGGTGTGGGGAAGACCCGGCTAAAAATATTGCTAACGTGGGTTTAATGTCGCCCAGCAGAGACTAATGATTGTTTTAAGTAAATATTAATTATAAGAGTCACCCAGATAGAGTGCTGGAGTGGCATGAATATTTCTGCATCTACATATGCAGGTGAAGAGCCCATGTGGGGAGATAACTTCTTACACACCTCCTCCAAGGAGTTATTGAATGATGGGAGGACTCTAAATATTTGGGCGATTCCTGGTTAAAAGAGTTGGGAAATGTCTTAATATGTGAGATATAGGGATTTTCCTATTTGAGAGATGATCTTCTCCAGACCAAATAGCTGATTCAGTTCTACTGGACCCTCTACCATGAAGAACTGTCACAGTGGTGTGGAGAACCCAGATTTGGTTCAAGGCCCAGCACACTGGCCACCCGATCTGGGGCAAGTATCTGCCCAAGAGCCTGGAGGTGGGGGTCACCAGTCTGAGATGGTGTTCTGGTTCTAGTGCTTTACTACCTGTGTCCCCTTGGGCATGCTCCTTCCCTCTCTGAGTCTCAGTTTCATCACCTGTATGGGGAGCTAACATTTGTTGATCACTTTGATCAATGGTTCCTACATCCGGTATTGCAAGAAGACTCACCTAGGGAGGGTCTTTTTAATGCATATTCCGGGCTGTGGCTCAGACCTTTACAAAGCTGCTCAGATGATTATAACGCATTTGGGAACCTGGGTGGGGGGAGTAGCAGTTAACAAGAGTAGTAGACACTTACACTTGCTTACCAGGTGCCAGGTACCTTTGTAAGCGTTTTACATGTATGCACTCATTTAATCCTCATAACAACCCCGTGAGGTAGATATTGCTGCTGTCCCTGTTTTACAGTTGGGAAATGGAGGCACAGAAATGTGAGTTAACTTTTCTAGGTTTGCACAGGCAGGATTTGACCCAGGTGGTCTGGCTCGGGTCTGTGCTTGACCTAGACTGTAAGCGCTAAGGGAACAGCAGCTCTGCTTCTCTTCATCACCACTCTGTCCTCAGTGCCCAGTCTCAACCTCCATTGTCACAGTTGGGTTATTAAGTCTTCCAAAGGCTTTTGGAGGTTGTCAAGGGGATGAGCATCCAGGGGATGGGCTGAAGTCTGTGCCAGGGGCACCATGGTGGCTGTGACTTCCAGCCATTTCCCTGCCTGAGACCAGTCCACAAAATAAGGACAGTTTGGTTCCCAGGAAATGGCAGGCCCCTCCCAACATGTGGCTAGCAGGTGTCTTACCTTTGGGAATATCAAATCACCATGACTGTCTTTCTATCCTGAATAATAATAATTATAATAATAATAATAGTAATAGCAGTAACCATTTACTGAGTGTCTGCTCTTCACAAACAGTATTATTCTAGTTAGCGATTAACAGGCTGAATTGTTTAGGGGAAACTGTACTGATATCCGCAACTTACTCTGAAAATGCATCAAAAAACAGATGCAGGGCTTCCCTGGTGGTGCAGTGGTTGAGAGTCTGCCTGCTGATGCAGGGGACACGGGTTCGTGCCCCGGTCCGGGAAGATCCCACATGCCGCGGAGTGGCTGGGCCCATGAGCCACGGCCGCTGAGCCTGCGCGTCCAGAGCCCGTGCTCCGCAATGGGAGAGGCCACAACAGTGAGAGGCTCATGTACTGCAAAAAAAAAAACCCCAAAACAAACAAACAAAAAAGATGCAGTGATAGATGGACAGATACGTGATAAAGCAAGCAGAGTAGAATGTTAATGGTACAACCTAGTTGGTAGGTATGTAGGTATTCACTGTAAAATTCTTTTGATTTTTCTGTATGCTTGAAACATTTTGCAACAAAATGTTGGGGAAAAAAACCCCACAGGGAGACATGAAATATCAGACTTCAGAGGGGCAAGGGTGGTGGCAGGCAGGATGTATTATTCCACAATCAACTAGTCTTGAGGGGATACCAAACATGACATTGGGTTATCCAATTTATTGCTGACCTAGTGACAGGGAAGTATTTATTTATTTATTTATTTATTTTGTGCGGTACACAGGCCTCTCACTGTTGTGGCCTCTCCCGTTGTGGAGCACAGGCTCCGGACGCGCAGGCTCAATGGCCATGGCTCACGGGCCCAGCCGCTCCGCGGCATGTGGGATCTTCCCGGATCGGGGCAAGAACCCGTGTCCCCTGCATCGGCAGGCGGATTCTCAACCACTGCGCCTCCAGGGAAGCCTGACAGGGAAGTATTAAAAGTGAGTTATAAATGAAAAACAAACTATTTATTGCACATCTACTATGAGCCAGGCGCTGGAAGAGTAATGATTAAACTGGTCCGTCTCTCTCCCCTCGGAGAGTGTGGGAAGATCACCTCCCTCCCCCCCCCCCCCCCCCCCCCCCCCCCCCCCCCCCCCCCCCCCCCCCCGCACACAGACGTGTACGTGACAGGCACGTGAAGGCACCCATCCTCTTTTTACAGATCTGGAAATAAAGCTCTGAAAGGTCAAGCGACTTGCCCAAGACCATGTAACAAGTAGGTGGTGGGTGAGGATTCACATCTAGGCACGTCTAAGTGTAAAGGCTCGGTTCCTTCTGCCACCTTTCAAAAGGTCGCTAACATCATCGAATCTCATCTGCTCTTGATGAGAGGAGCCACACAGAAAACTGACATTCCAAGATCACTTACAAGTTTCATTCCAATTATTCTTTTCAACCCTGGCCCTCATCAGACTGGGTCCCAGATTACCAGCAACCAACTTTTAATTCTCTTCACTTGGGAATTCTTTCGGCTTTTAAGGTGGCTTCCCAATCGTTACCTTATTTAATGCTTATGTGACCCCGAAAGATGACTCTGGAATTCCATTTGACCTGCGACAGGCTGTCTGCTTAGCCCTCCCTTCCCTCTGTCCCAGGGTTAGTGGGGGTCGGTGAGTTTGGCAGAAGGAAAAGAGAAGCTGCCCAAAGAGAGCACATGGATGACAGAGTTTGACTGGACAGTTCCAGGCCTTTCACTGCCCACTGGCCTGTCTGCCCCTTCAGGACCCCTAAGGCCTTTTGCCAATAACCTCTTCACAGGGACCAAACGATTCTCCCTCTTGCTCTGGTGGTACACTGGGCGCCTCTCACTTCTTGCTTCCTTTAGAAGATAACTGCAGGGTCATGTGTGGTTCCAGCCAGGGGGACTGTTAAAAGACTATCCCAAGAACCCCTGGAAAGAGCTTTTATTTGGTAATGATGAATGGGGAAAGCAAGTGTCAGCTAAGTTCATTTTACTAGCAATACATTCCCCGTGTCAGGATAGACAGGGGGAAAAGAAAAAAAAAAAAAAGAGAGCTGGTAGTCTGAGGTACTTATGAACAAAGTTGTGTTAAGAGAAACACAAGATAACAGACTTTCTGCTGCAGGGCTTTACTTCCTAAACATCCCATCCTGCTGACCACCACCCGGAGGTGCACCACTAATGCACCACTCCCACCATCTGATCACATCACACCCGCCGAAAGCACTGCCCTGCTCCGGCTGCCTCTGTGAGGGCTCCGAGGCTCCTCTCAATCGGGCACGTCCCCAAAGGCACCTCCAGCCACACCTCCTGATACTTCCCCCTGCAGACCAGAAGTCTCAATCACTGCAAGCTGCCCGCAGCTCCCCTGCACCGACCATACTGTTTCGGACCTTCCCGCTCTTCTCTTTCCTCCCTTCTTCATCAGGCTAACTGCTACTCATCCTACAAGGCCAAACTCAGGTGTCATGGTCTGCAGGAGCGGCCCCTGTCCCCAGGGCCCCCCTCTCTGGAACTCCCGTGGGCTCCCATGGCACCCTAAGCCGACCTCTATCACCTCATACAGTTCCCTGCTCACCCACCGGCCTCCCCTTTGGGGACGTGAGCTCCTTATGGGTAGGCAGTGAACCGCCTTATTGGCCCACAGTTCCCTTAGAGAGCACACAGCCTGGCACACAAGTGGCACTGAATACCTGTGTGTTAAATGAATGAATAAATGAATGAACCGTCTACAATCATATATGGGAGTGAGTCCCATGAAATGAAGCCGCTTTCTGAAAAGTAAAAGAATACCAAGATAGTTCGAAACAGACCCACACCATCCCAGAATTCTTCCTGGAGCAGACGGCTGCACAGCAAGGCTGCAATTATAGACACGCACACACACACACGAGCACACATTGTTTAAAAAAATTCATAGAATGCACTTAACACTGACTTTTTTTTCTTATTGGAAACCTGTTTACAATCTTGTCCACTGTCAGTCTTAAATGTCACTTTTCAGAAAGATGGCTGCTGCCAGGAGAAATTTATTTTCAAATGGAATCACAGCATGTTCATGCAGAGAAGCACCTCTTTTGAATCTCTAAATTGGAGGGAATTCAGGGAAGAGAACGGGAGGTGATTAGAATCTGCACAGGCTGATTCAGGAAGAAAAATTATGAGGCTAAAATATGCACGGGTGAGCTAAACAGCAGCTATTAGTTGGTGGAAATGGTGAAGGCAGGACAGCAACTACCTAGAAACCTACCAGGACAGCGAGGATGCACAGGAAGAAGTGGAAATAGGGCTGAGGGAGTGGGAGAATGAAATGGTGGGGGAAGTCTAAGCTTCCTTCAGGAAGGAAGCGCACGTTCACTGATGCCCACCCGTGCCAGGTACTGTGCAAGGTGGCCTTGCTTGTTCAGCCTTTGCCCACTAGCTACATTATTCCTGTTGTAAAGGTGAAGAGACTGAGCTTCCGAGAGATGAAGAAACCCAAATAAGGAAGCGGGGGTGTGTGTGTCAGTGTCTACCAGCCACTCTGCCACCAGCTAGTGACTAAGACAAGTTTGCAGTAGGCATCGCTGTCCCTGCTATTTGCCAGAGGAGGGTGATCAGGGAGGGCTTCCTGAAGGGGGAACACTTTAGCTGAAGCTGATTATGCTTCTTTGTTGCTGCTCAGAAGAGAGTTGTCAGCTTAGGAAAGTGAGCCGGACCTCAGCAAAGCCTCTTGAGCAGACCCCCACCCTGGGGTGTGTGAAGTACCTGTCCTCCACGGCAGATTCTGTGCCCCTGCTGAGCCAGCCAGCAGGTACTCTGCATCCTGGCTCTTGTACCTTTAAGCCAAGTGAACTTGGGCCAGTCTGAGCCCAGCTACCTCCCCAAGAAGATGGAGCTGATGCCGCCAGCCTCATGGGGATGCTGTGAGGATGAAAGCACTAGCACGTGGTTGGAATCCACTGTGAACACTATTCTTCCTTTTTTTTTTTTTTTTTTTAATTTTATTTATTTATGGCTGTGTTGGGTCTTCGTTTCTACTAGAGAAAGCGAGGGCTTTCTCTAGTTGCGGCGAGCGGGGGCCACTCTTCATCGCGGTGCGCGGGCCTCTCACTGTCGCGGCCTCTCTTGTTGCGGAGCACAGGCTCCAGACGCGCAGGCTCAGTAGTTGTGGCTCACGGGCTTAGTTGCTCCGCGGCATGTGGGATCTTCCCAGACCAGGGCTCGAACCCATGGCCCCTGCATTGGCAGGCAGATTCTCAACCACTGCGCCACCAGGGAAGCCCCTATTCTTCCTTTTTAACACAAACATTATACACGTTTTCGATTGTTCCCTTGACCTGGCAATTGTGTACTCATCCATCAGGACCCAGCTCAGGAAACTATGCCTTTAAGAAGCCTGTCCCACACCACTTGTAATTGTAAAGCAATTATACTCCAATAAAGATATTAAAAAAAAAAAAAGAAGCCTGTCCCAAATTTGCACGGTGCCCCCGCCGTTCTGAGAGTCCCGCAGAGGCCTTGAGTCAGGACTATGTTTTGTTCACCACTGAATCCCCAACCCCAAGGGTAGGGCCTGGCACATGGAAGGTGCTCCAGAGCTGCCGGTGAATGCCTGGCTGAGGGGCTCCTCAGCCCCTCCACCTGGCTGCTGATGACCCCCCAAGGCGGCCTCCAGGAACTCAGCGAGCAAAGCCTGGGCCTTGCAATGCCTGCTTCTGCGTGCAGACTCTCTATCTGGCAAGCTGAGGATTCCCAGCCCAGACCCGGGGCTCTGTGGGTTCCCCAGCTTTTAGCTGACCCGATACTTGAAAACTGGTGTTTATCAGGGTCTGTCCTGCTCTCCATCTGTCGTGAAGGAAGTGCCCTGTGTTGACTATGTTCCACTCTGATGGCCTCTGAGGGAGGGTGTGCTCTGGCGTGGTTCAGGCTCCACAGGGGGCTGGGCGGGGCGTCCCGGCTCTGTCACTCACTGTCCATGTGGCTGCGGGAACATTTTTAAGCTAACCAAGCCTCAGTTTGCCGTTTGTAAAACGGAAACAATGCAACCTACCTCACAGCGTTGTCATGGGGAACAGACAGTTCCCCAAAGTACTTGACTCAGGGCCAGACGTGTAATGGAGACTCATGGTTGGTAGTTGTTATTAATGTCCTATTCATTCCCAGTCTCCTAGGACTGCACAGTAAACGGGTCATCTCCTAGTAATTGTGGTCAACCAATATAAGCTATTAAATATTACTTTATTCATTTAAAAATCTGTCTAAATCTGGTCAGAGTGACTTGGTTGAGTTGGCAGCTCTGGTCTTTGGGAAGCCCGAGTGTCTATCCTAAAAGTTCCCTATTCAGAATCCAGGGAGCCCACGCCAGGAAACTCTTCGTGTCCCCATTCATTTAGTAAACGTCTATCTAGCAGGCCACATGGTGAAGGGAGGGGGCTTGGTTTCTGGAGACAGGTGGATCTAGGTTTGAATCCCACCTCGACTCCCTAGCACCTGGGCAGCTTAGAGCAAACCTCTCATGTGGAGGCAAAGGGCAGTGATGAGGCCTTGACCCTCGGATCCCAGTGTCATCTGACCCATCAGAGCATGTGCAGACAGTGCCACCCAGGGATTCTTCCAGCCAGCCCTCTGATACTGTCCCTCCCCTGTCTTTTTTTTTTTTTTTTTTTTTTGCTGTATGTGGGCCTCTCACTGTTGTGGCCTCTCCCGCTGCGGAGCACAGGCTCCAGACGCGCAGGCTCAGCGGCCATGGCTCACGGGCCCAGCCGCTCCGCGGCATGTGGGATCCTCCCAGACCAGGGCACAAACCCGTGTCCCCTGCATCGGCAGGCGGACTCTCAACCACTGCGCCACTAGGGAAGCCCCCTCCCCTGTCTTTAACTTTCAGTGATTGTCCCGCCTTCATGGGGACTGTCCCTCCATTCACCAACACTGATTGACAACCTACTATGTACTGGGTGCTACCTAGGTCCCAGGGAGGGTGCAGTGTCACGAAGTCCGAAGTCTTCACCCTGCATCTGAGGGCCTCCTGCTCTGGCCCCTGCCTGCCCTTCCTGCCTCGCTGCCCCTCGTTCCCTGCTCCGCGGCCGTACTAAGTGCCTTCGGGTCTGTGAATGCACACAGGGTTGCTCTCACCACTGAGTCTCTGCCCAGGTTCCTTCTGCTTGGATGGTCCTTGCACACATCATCCACCTGCCTGCCTGACTCCTGCCCCCTCTGGGGCCCTCAGTGAATGGTATGGCACGAAAGGGAGACCCTGGGCAAGTGTGGGGAGTCCACCGGCCATAGCGGCCGGCAGACCTGGCCCTGCTCAGCTCCATACCTTCCCATCTGTGGCACCTGGGGCATGTGACATCACCACTCTGCCCCCAATCTCCTCTTCTGTAACACAGAGGTGGTAATGTCTGCCTCAAAGTTTCATTTCAAGGATCACAGGAGACCCGTGCTAGGGGTGTGGTAAATAGCAGCCACTGTTAAGTGTCTCCGTAGTTTCTTGCCTGTCACTCTAAACCCTGAGCTTCCCGAGGGCAGGAGCTGTGCCTCTGCCATCTTGGGACACTCCATGTGAGGGGCAGAGTCTGGCACACTTGAAATGAGCAAGTGACAAGCCTTGGGGAAATGTGTCTCTTGAAATCAAAAGCCTCTTTGGTGTTGAAGGAGTTAAAATCTGCTCATGCTTATAAACAAGCCCCACTTCAGCTCAGCACTATCACTGGGTGTGAGTCACAAGGCTTAGCAGGTGTGGGCAATAATTAAAGGCTTCAGCAATCTACCTGGGCAAGGTATTTTTGCCTCTTATTCCAAAGAGGAAGCTCTCTCTATGGAGAGCAGAGGAGCTCATTAATGAGACTAATTAGGTGTAAAGGGGGTAGAGGCTGGCATCAGCTGCAGCTTGAAGGAGCGGATCGTTAAGCTCTGTAATCCCCTCCACCGAGCACAAGCAGATCGGGCTCAGGGGCTGTGGGCAGGCTCCCACACCTGAGTGCCTGACCACGGCCTTGGGAGAGGCTGAAAGGCCTTACCTCTCCCCCGCCATGCTCCACCAGGAGAG
>NW_021703782.1:101762127-101953901 GCF_005190385.1 Monodon monoceros
CACACACACACACACACACACACACACACACACACACACACCCCGTGGGGTCAGCTTCCAGGGAAAGGGGCCAGCTCATCCAAGAAGAGGCTTTTCTTTCAGTGTTCCCTCACCCCTGAGGAGCATGTGCTGGGAAGGCAGTTTTCCTGGATATAAGGAATGGATCAAAGAATCTCCTTCTTGGCCTCCACATGTGGAAGATGAAACTCTCATGCCTAGAATTCCAGATTTTCCAGCCGCCATGAATGTTTAGCTGGCACTGGGAGGATTTCTCTTTCTGTATCCTTCTCCTCGCTGGCCTGCGAGCTCAGTGACCTGTGGGCCGGGGGCTGCTTCCCTGGGATCTTCAGTGGCTGGCACCCCAAGGTGTCATGGATACATTGGATGCGTGGTGGGATGGACGGCAGGGAGGGCGGTGGGGAGAGAACAGCTGGATGGATTGTGGCACTGCCACTTTTCTCAGCTCTGTGGCTTTGGTCAGGCAGGTCACAGCCCTGAGCCCTAATTCCCTCATCTGTGAAAGGAGTGTAAGAAGATCATGGGCGCAAGAGCATTTTCGAAAGTATAAACCACGTATAAAAGTAGTTCACAGGGCTTCCCTGGTGGCACAGTGGTTGAGAGTCCGCCTAACGATGCAGGGGACATGGGTTCGTGCCCTGGTCTGGGAAGATCCCACATGCCGCGTGGAGCGACTGGGCCCGTGAGCCATGGCCGCTGAGCCTGGGCGTCTGGAGCCTGTGCTCCGCAACGGGAGAGGCCACAACAGTGAGAGGCCCGCGTACTGCAAAAGAAAAAAAGTAGTTCACGTATAATTATTGTGTGTTTAAAATTTCGGTAAAAGAAGAGAGAGGCTGATCATCAGGGGAGTGGGAAAATAATTCCAATAAAGTCCCCACTCTGGGCTTGAGCTCGCCAAAGGGCAGGGCATCCCTGGGCAGGGCCATAGGGGCACAGAGGCTCTCACCTGGAAAACTGGGCTCTTGGATGCTGGTGCCGAGGAGTGTCTGCACTGTTTACAGAGCTCTCACCGGCTTCGGCCCGGCTGCCAGCCTCCCAGGAGGCTCTCCATCTCAGTGACATGCCCTCAGAGACTCCTGAGAAGCAGGGAAGGAAGCAGCTTGGCTCCTTGTCTCCCCCATGAGACCCACTCCACACAGCCCCCCTTCAACCTTCTACACCTGCAGCCATGTCCAACAGGAGCCCTCAAAGCCAGCACCAACCAAGCAGCGAGTGTCCAGGCAACACACCCTGAGGGTCAGTTTGCTGGTGACACCCTCCTGGCCCTTAGAGCCTCAGCTCTGCTATGAGCACCTTGGTGAAGTCTCCCCTGATATCCAACTCCATCCCTCTCCCAACCAATCTTCTGTAGTCCTTCCATCTTCTGGGCACCCTCCACCCCACCACTGACCACTTGTTCCCATGTTTTTCTCTCCCATTCCATCGTGAATGGGAAGTAAGAAAACTCCTTCTGGGGGCTTCTCTGGTGGTGCAGTGGTTGAGAGTCCGCCTGCCGATGCAGGGGACACGGGTTTGTGCCCCGGTCTGGGAAGATCCCACATGCCACGGAGCGGCTGGGCCCATGAGCCATGGCCGCTGAGCCTGCGCGTCCGGAGCCTGTACTCCGCAACGGGAGAGGCCACAACAGTGAGAGGCCCGCGTACCGCAAAAAAAAAAAAAAAAAAAAAGAAAACTCCTTCTTCCTAATGGAGCTGATCTTGCCAACCCCCAACCAGCCAAGGGGCAGGCATGTGACCTGTGTCTGGCCAACTGGAGGCCCCCATCCTCTGGTCAGTGCTTGGCTCAGGGTGGCCCAGATGTAGCCAAGCTGGGCTAAGCAGTCTCCTCTGAGAGGTGATGCACAGACACAAGGGGTGGAGACTCATTTGAAGCTCTAAGAACCACACAGGCCCTCATGCCTCTATTGCAAAGCAAGAGAACGTCTGAAATAAAAACTAACAGGCAAAGCCAAGCTAGGCCAAGCCAAGCCAAAGAGTGATCGATGAGAGATGAGATAACATCATCTGAGCTCCTGAATCCAGCCATGGCTGTAGCAAGGGAAGACTTGGGGTTCTCAGCTATGTAAGCCAAGAAATTCTCCCTCCTGACTTCTTTGCCCAAGTTAAAGTTCTACCGTCTACAACCAAGAGAGGCCAAGCCAGGGTTTAACCAGGTCTAGGGCCGTTTTAGTCAGCCTGCAGGGTTTTTTTCCTCCCCAATATTATTGCTGCTATTGTCGTAACTAGAACAGACTCCATATTCATTTCTCCCCCTCTTGCCTTTTAGTTATGAGGCAAGATCACAGTTCTAGACCAGAGACAAGCAAAGACACGGCAGGACCCGAGGCTGCTCTCAGACCAACGCCTGCGGCCTCCAAATAGCTCTCCTGGTTGTAGCTATCCTGTGGACATTTTCTGGCTCCACATGCTCCTTACAAAAACCACTGTTTGTTTCTCAGAGTTTTTTCCTGAGATCCCTTAGAATGTTTTCCACCATTTTCTCGGTCTGAACAACAAGTCACGAAAATATCAATATACACAATGTCCTGTAAAATCAATAGCTTTAAAATAATTGGAATTAAAAAGGGGAGCAGAGGAGCTCAAAACCTGTTCCCAGTAACAGTATATGAAGCACTCTGAAAGGGGTGCTGGTATGTCTGGAGCTCTGGTGCTTTATGTACATATTATAATCCCCATTTCACAGATGAAGAAACTGAGGCTCAGAGAGGGTGAAGTAAGTTGCTTCCCATCACACAGCTTGGCAAATGCCTACTTTTCCCCGTTTAAGGCCCAGCTCGAGTGTCGTCTCCCCTGTGACCTGAAGCATTCTTCCTGGCGTCTCCAGCAGAGCTCCCACAGCCCTCCATCCAGCAGTTACCACGGGGTGTCCTCCTCATGGTTACAGGTGGGCCTCCACAGTAGGTAAGATCTCGAGGCAGAGACCTTTTCATTCATCTCTACACTCTGTCCATCAGCACAGGCCCTGGCCCTGGGCACGGCTGAAATAAATCTTTGCTGGAGTAAATGAATGGCTGAAGGAGTCGTGATGTGAACCCTGCCTGTTCAACTGTAAGCCAGACAGAGCTTTCCCTCCCCCAGCTGCCTCCGTGACTGCCTCTTGTTCTCCCTGGAGGGAGTCAGGCTGGGTAGGAGAAGTGGTTACAAGACTAGAGGGAGCATGGACAATGGTAATAAATATGTAAAACCCAGAATTCATTACATCCAGCTAATTCCAAATGCAAAAGACACCACATCCTCTGAGACAGACCCAAATGAAGGAGTCTGGTTTCTGGCTGGAGGAGTGGACCAGAATTGTTTGGTCCGACTTAAGAAGTCATTCTCTTCTTGATGGGCAAGGTATCCACAAGGCTCTCCATCCTCCACTAATTCTGTGCCCAAGGGATCATGCCCCACCCCATCTCAGTTTCAGTTCTGTAAAAGACCCTCCTTTTGGTCCCTGAGAGGTCTCGCCACCTTATGGCTGTGAACTAGAGACTCTCTGGTCAGGAATCTCAAAATCTGCAAAGTGGAGGATGTTAATTCTCTTAAAGAGACAGTGTTACAGCAAGATGTTAACATTACACAAAGTAAACTCTGTCCTCTGGGGGGAAAATGCTCCATAAACCAGAAATAAAGTGAATATCCCTCATGCAGTGCACTTGAAAACAGGCACCTTCGTGTGGTGCCTGCCTTCATCTGTGAGCCCAAAGAAAGGGAGAAAGGGCCTGGCGAGCCACCCAGGAAAGACAGCTAATGCTTACAATTCAGGCAGGCAGGAGGTCTGCAAACGCTCCCCTCTAGCCTCCCACACTCAAAACATTTCCTATAGTGAGGGCTTCAAAGGTAGAAAGGGGAAAAAAGATTTCCCCTCTGCCCTACGCCAGCCAAGAGAATATCTTTCTGTTCCCTCTGACACACACACACACACACACACACACACACACACACACACACGCACAGACACAGCTACAGGAGAAAACCAAAACTACACACCTTGCTAGAAAGGAGGGGATTGGGTTTGAGACCATAGATGAAAGTCATGCCCAAAGCACGTGATCTAGAGTGAGAGGTTCAATTCCTATTTCTGAAACTTACTAGGACTAGAGGAGATTAAGCGAGAGTGTGGGAAGAGGCACTCCACGTGAACTGCTAGCACAGCAATGGGCATACACACCTACAGATCCTGGCACTCACTAGATTGCATTGACTGGGTCTTCACTACCAACTGTAGGAAAGACCGTTCTTCCGTAACAACTAATGAGGAAAGTCTTGAGGGGCACTGGACAAGGCCCCATTCCTCCTCCCCTAAGGCCCCAAACTTCTTCCCTATTGACTCTGCCTCAGCGGTATGGCTCCAAATAAAGTTCTCTGTCTGCCTGTAGTACTGAAGGTCCCAGTTAAATGTTGTATGCTCTCTTTTAAGAGACAAAAGTCATGTTCAGCCCCTATTAGTCGCTAACACTTTAGTGAAAATTAGTTAATCCATTTGGTGTCTAAAGGCAGGAGAATAAGTCATATCAGATTTTGTGTTTCTTTTCCTAATAGGTGGTGAGGTAGCTTGGGGGTAAGGCTGGGGCAGAAGGGGAGGCGGCTACTTTAGGTACAATACAGGCTGCAGTTAGTGAGACATTTGGAGAAAATCAGTCTCCATGTGGGCAAAATGGAGAAACATGGGCTGAACAACCACAGCTAAATGGTGGGTTTGTAGCTGTTATCAAAACTGTTGGCCAATGAGCTTTGTGTGTGGTAGAACTCTCTACTTTGTTCTGATGCCAACCAACATCATCAATAGCGACTTAGATAGAAGCACAGAAAACGCTGATCAAATCTGTAAAGGACATGGTGACAGCAAGGATTGAAAAAAATTCTCAGGAGACAGGAACAATGGGCTGAAACTAATAAGTTGAGATGTATTTGGGACAAATGTCATTTCCTACACTTAAGTTCAAAAAATCAACTCTACAAGTACCAGTCAAGGCTGACCCGTTTTAAAAGAAATTTGTATGGCAGGTGTAAAAGTGGCAGAATTTTATGTTCAATACATGTTCAGCAATGGCCGACAGCGTGATATGGTTCAAAAAAAGAATAATGCAACCTGCTACATTCACGGAAGTAGAAAATCTAGAGCTGCACTCAGGGCAATAGAGTCCAATAGAGATACAATGTCAGTCACACACGCAATTTAAAATTCTCTAATTTGGTTCTGGGGCAAATTTCTACCTCATCCTGCGACAAGAGAAATAAACAATTGAAAAGAAAAAAAAATTCTCTAGTAGCATATTTAAAGAGTAAAAAAAGAAACAGGGGAAATTAATTCTAATAATGTGTTATATTTTACCCAATAAATAAAGTAATTATAATTTCAACATGTAACTAATACGGAAAATCGAGTTTTACATTCTTTTTTCTTACTAAGTCTTAGAAATCTGTTGTATATTTTGCTCTTACAGCCCATCTCCTTTTGGCTAGTCACATTTCAAGTGTCCGAGGGCCGCCTGTAGCCAGTGGCTACACATGTCTTGAGTAAGAGTGGGGACAGGCCCACCAAGTTCTCTTCTCAGCAGACCGCATGTGGAATATCTGGTATTTTAGGCATTTAGGAGGGACAACGACAAACTAGAGCCCTCCAGAGACTAGCTGAAGAACTGGGATCAGAAGGCTGAGTGCAGAAGGACTTCTAGGACCGGTAGGAAAATCACAACCAAGTGATACTAGTGCTATGTGGCTACAGAGCATAAAACTAGGACTAGAGGATGAAAACTGTGATCAGAAGATCTGGCTCTTTAAGAGCGAGTTTTTCTGACACCAGGAGTGTGCAAGCACAAGCCAGCTGACCTGCAGAAGAGGATGTACATAGAAGTGGATGTCCTCTAAGGTCCCTGTCAACTCCAAGATCTAAGTGTGACCATCAAGTAGAATGGCTGGCTGTCTAGCTGACAACCCAGAACGTACACTGCCAAAGCTGTTTTCTCCGGCGAGCAGTCTTCTTGGGGGTATATATTTATTCTGGCTGACCCTCACGGGCTGCCCGTGTGGTTCTGGTTGTCAGATGAAGGCACTGGGGGGCCTGAATTCGCATGGTCCCTGCCATCAAGGAGCTTACAAGTGAGGGTGTGCAGTGACCATTCCTCGTTAATGTCAACTTGCTGGCTCCCAGCTGACTATGGTGAACAGAAGTACCGCCAGAAGGGTCTCTGTGTGAGCACTCCATCTGCCATGTCATGGGAAAAGGACACCTCCAGTTCCCCATGGACACCAAGGCTAGAGAGGCCTCCAGCCCATGGAAGATCCTGGGAAGCCCAGAGCTCTGCTTTGGACGTCTCACTACCCACCGGTCGCCTCTACCTGCATGTACCGTGGACATCCCAACATCAACATGTCCCCAACTCAACGCTTTATCTCCTACCCCCACCCACACCCTATTCCTCTGTGAGCCCAGATTTGGCTGAGTTCTCTGCTGAGCCAGTCGGCTGTCTCTGACCTGGGTACTGGCTCTCACAACCTGGTGGGAGAGGCACACGTAATTCTAATATAAAGCAAACTGGCTGGAAGAGAGGGCTTCCTTTCCTTCCCCTGATGTTCATAGGGGAATGTCTGTCAGCTGTGTACTGGACACTGGGCGCCGCCAAGGACTCTGATGGGGCTTCTGCCCTTGAGGTGACTGCAGCCTCCTGGGAGAGACAGGCACACAAATAAGGGTGATAAAGGGTTTAGGTGAGGGGACACAGGCTTGCCTGGGCATAGAGAAGGCCTGAAAGAGGAAGGGATGGATCCCACTGGGGCTGTCATGGAAAAGCGACACAGAGGAACAGAGGGTGGGATGCTCATGCTGAGCCTTGAACCTGGTCGGATGGAGTCTGGAGGGTGTTCCGGGCAAAGAGTGCACGAGCCAGAGCATGGAGCAGAGTAGCCCGGGGCCCAGGGCCCCAAAGAGCAAGTCCCTCCACAAGAGGATATGCGGGAGAGAGGAGAATGTGAAGGGAAGTGAAAAGAGGCAATCACCGGCCAGATCGTGAAGGTCTTAGATGCCAGGCCAAGGAGTTGAGATGTTATCCTCTACAGACTGGGGGGCACAGGAGGGTTTTAAGATCAGATCTGTCAGGAGTAAGTGTACATTTTTTTAATGCAAGAATTTTTTTTGCTCTGCCTTCATTTTAGTAAAAATGAAGCATTATGGAGCTGGCAAATCATCTCTGCATCCCAAAGACAGTGCGACATGTGATAATGACTGTGAAGCGAGGCTGAGCCTGTTAGCAAGAATGACCAGGGAGTGAGAGGCAGGGGTGGTGCATTACCCTCCGCCATAGTCTCTTTGTTTGAGCATCATTAGGAAAGGAGCCATTAGAAAAATACCAGCCAGGTAGTAGGAGGGAAACAGGTCTTGGCAGGGCTGTGTTACCCATGGAGAAATTAGCAAATAAAATTCAGAGAAGGCAGGGGCTTCTGTGCTTGCCCATTGAGTTTCTTGGGGAATAACAGCACTGCCACCCGACGAACTCTTGATGAGACCGAAGACTTGCCCGGCATTCTGCAGCAGGCTTCAGGTGGGCAGAAGCAGACTTCCCAGGCAGGGCCGCGAGCCCCAGGGCCCTCTTAAGGGTTGGCCTTTCACCCCCGAACCACTCTCCCAGCCACCAGGTGATGCACCAGGGATGATGTGATGACCCAGGAAGCTAACACTCCTCGATATGGTGGCATTTGAGCCTTGAGGGAGGCAGGGCGGGCCTGTCATCCCCATTCCACCACTGTGGGCAGTAGGGAGGGAGGGACTCGGGTTAGTCATGCATCCGTTCCCTGTCACTTCGCTGAGCCCCAAGTTCCTCTTGTTGAAGCGATCACTCAGAATACCAAGAGCGTAAAAAAGGGGAGGTGACTCACTGGTCAGAATGAAAACTGAGGGTTGGAGCTGCCAACCCTGTTTTCATGGCAAAGAGGGGTGACCCAGAGGGTGGAGCCATCACAGTGATAACTCTCTTCCCTTCCTAATTCTCTTAAGTTTCAGATACTCCTTCACCCAAGATTTCATGGAGGGCCTGTGTGACAAGCCAGGAGCCAGAGAAGAGTCACAGCCTCTGCCCTACGCCGTACAGTCCAGTGTGGCGCTTCTAACAGGGGCATGCATCCCTGAAGGAATTCAGCGGGGGCCAGGGGTCTGAGTTCTGGGGGTCGAAGTTGGGCATTCTGCCTTAGGGATGCACTGCCTTCTGAGAAGCACTGCTGGGTAATGAGGAACTGCTTAAGGGTTACAGGTGGGAGGAGGACAGGGTGTGGAGAACAGCTTGTGGGGAGAGAGCAGAGGCCGGGGGACTGGAGGGTGACTGCTTCATGAACAGCTTCTGGTTCTCTCTCCTGACAGCAGTTTGAAAGAGAAGCAGACATCTTGGAGGGGGGTGGGGGGGGCGGGTAGTTGGGATAATCTGTCTCTGGGACTTTAAAAACATTCTGCAAAGGTTGCTGGGGAAATCCCCTCCACTAAGGGTGCTATATCCCGGGAAAATGAGGATCTTGACATGCAGCCAGGCGCTCTTCCCCTTTCCTGGTGGGATGGTAGAGCGCATTTCTGAGTGGGCCAGGCCTGAGAGTCTCTTAGCTGACAGCTGCTTCAGTGCCAGGAATTTTCGTGTCACCTTGTACTACCTGAAGCAGTTCCAAATATGAGGTTAGATACCCTGAAGCTTCCTACTTAGCCAATAATACCAACTTTTTACCGCTGCTTCAAAGGAAGCTGGAGCCGCATGGTGGAGGTGGGCCCTGCAGCTGGCCTCATCTGAGTGTGGCTCTTGGCTATGACACTCCCCAGCAGCTGGGGGAGCCTGGGCAGATAACTGCACCCTCCTTAATCAAACCTGATCCACCCATGAGGCTGGCAGAGTTGGTGGTATCTCAGTTTCACTGATGAGAAAACAGGCCAAGTGACTTTTGGGGGATATACACAGCTTTTAGGGGTAGATTTAGGGCTAGAATCCAAGACTCTTGATACTGAGTTCAAAATTTTTCCATAGCCTCTGGGGAGCCTTGGCAAAGGTGACTCAAGGTTGAAGAACACACCCTCAAGAGAGCAGCTAAGAATACTATTTCAGTTTGGCCCTTGGACAGGTCATCAAGCCAGATCCTCTCTATTAAGGACACACAAGCTGACAATCCCATTTCCTAGCCTCTGCATAGCTGCCCTCTCTCTAGAAGCTCCACCTCACCTCCTAACTTGTTAGCAAACTTCTATTTAACTTTTAAGGCCCGCCTCATACGTTACCTTCTCTTCAGACTTCCTTTTTTTTTTTTTTGTACTTCTTCTATACATCCATCTACTCTAACCCATCACTGGTTTATTCATGTATTTTTAAAAAATGTCTGTTTCCCTCACAGGACTTGAGCTCAGGGACAAGGGGCTGCACCCTATTCATCTTTTTACTGCCAACAGCCAGCAGTGCTGACACACAGTAGGAGTCAACTGAATGCTTCTCGAATGGACGGTCTTAGTTAGGTTGGGGTTCAGGGAGCTGTAAATAGCCCTAGGAGGACATACTTTCATTAATACCCCGCAGCTCTTCCCTCCACGGGTAGACATTTGAATGGCCCATGTGGCTAAGTCACAACCCCCCAAGACAAGGCCCCTTTTTCTCCTCAAAGGAATAATTTAATAAACTATGGGCGTTCCAAGTGGTCACTTTCTCCACTTTATGAAAGACACCTTGAGGAGGGGTGTTGGGGAGGAGGCAAAAGGGAGGGGCAAAATATCAGGTCTGTGTGGTCAAAGACCATGATTTTTACTTACCCTGAAAGAAGCCCTGACCAATATTAAGCAAGCAGTGTCCCAAGAGAAGGACAATAGGTTAGACTTTTGGATTCTTTCAAAGACAAGCAAAAGTCATGCTATCAGAGACCCCTCCAGTTCCCATCCATTTCTTTCCTTCTAACTTCCCCCTCTGAGCCATCTTGCTGGCCCATGACAAGTATGGAAAGTAACTCTGAGAGTTTTTAAGCACTGTGTTTCTATTGTTTTAATGGCCCCACTAAGGGCACCATTGTTCCTTAGCGGTATACACGCTTCATTCTATAATTAGCTGTCAGAGAGGACCCAACAGCAGCCTAGTGTTGTCCCCTCAAATCATATTAATGAAATGCAATCCACTCAAATGTCCTGAATGCATATCTGTAATTGCATTAAGCAGAGAGACTGGGGACATCAGGATCAAACTTCAGTCTCTGAACAGACCGCTACGATCAAGCACATTAATCCAATATTTCTTCAGAATCTGACAGCCAATTAATATACCAGGCCTTCATACACCAGGCAAAGGATTGATGTCCCTGTCATGATTTTGTTTTTTAAAAAAATCATTAAAATGACTGTTTGTACTCTGGGATGTCAAAGTAAATGCTGGGTGTAATGTTTCTAATCAAAATCAATTGTTCAAAGGTGGAAAGGTAAGAAACAAACTTTAGAGAAGCACTGTCATCTCTCCCAAAAAAGGAAATTTAAAGATCTGAGAGCCTCACTGCTTTCCCTGGTGTTTTTAACAAAAAAGTAGCTAAAATTAAGTACTAGTCAGAGTTCAAAAAGCTCAGCTTCATCAAGTGATTTTGAACAGGACAAGTTTGGCATGGACTCTTTTTTACTTTTAACGCAAACAGGTCTTCATTTTAAGGATTTCACTAGTATTCACAGCTTAAATGCATAAGTACACAGTGCGAGATGGCCCCGTCCTGAGTTTTCCTGCTTCAGTCCCCACAACACCCTTTGTTAATTATCAAAGCTGCCTTACACACATTAGAACTTCTGCCGGACTGGGAAGGCAAAAATGAGAATAAATACCTCTTCAAATCTGCAGAATTGCACAAATGTCCTATGAATCAGACCTACTTGGAAGAGTGTGCAGGTCACTGGTGCATTCAGGACTGTGATAAAATTTAATTAGAAGCTGCTATTAGGACACTGTTACTGATGTGCTAGAGCAAGCAGAGATAAAACTGCAGCCTGTGTATTGCCTGTGCCCTTGGCGAGAACCGTCTTGCTGGGGCTGACTGCACCACGCTGAAATCAAACTCATTTTGGGTTGAGGACCAGAACGTGCACACCCCGCACGCCCCCGCCTCCTCTGGTATGTTCCAGACACACAGCAACCAGTGCTGCTCAGCTCCATGCTGGGTCCCTCTACCAATTTTCTTTGAGTGACAACCTTCAACACTGAGCCCGGCATCCCTTTCTCGAGCCGGGGTTGGTAAGCTTTCTGTGGGGCTCCGTGACCCCATGCTTCCCGCTAGCACAGCACCTACCAACACTGTTGTGGGAAGTGCCTGCTCCCAGGCTGACTTCCTTTACCTGAGCGTGCGCAGCTACAGCGTAGAGGTGACCACCTAGTGTAGGGCCCCGCATGCAGCAGTGACTCAAGAAAAGCTTGCTGAATCCAACAGAGCCTGAGTATCTTTAAAGCTCTTGATGTAAACTGCCACGCTGCTTCCATGCTCCTCTCAGCAGCATAGCAGGGTGCCTTGTGGGAATTATTTCAATTGTTAAAAACTGGGTGTGCTGACTCTATCTTCTATGGCTCACCTCACAAATACTGGCTGTTTCTAGTTTTATTTCCATAGACCCATCTCCCTTCCACCTAAAACAAACAAACACACAAACACCTCCCCCCCCCCCCCACCAACTCCACCTCTCAAGTTAAGTCTCACCCAAACCTTGGGGAATGGGACACTGGTTTTATAAGCAACACCAAAAAAGTAGCAGTTGCCTCATCAACCCAGACCCCGCGCTGGGAGAGGGAAAGGTGGTAATTACTGTGCAAGGAGCCTTAAGAGTGGACGTGGTATGAAACAGGGTATGAAACAAGATGTGTGCAATTTTAGGGTTCATGTCAGAAAGACACTTTTAATAGAAGAATTTAAATGCTGACAACTAAGAGATGGTTTAAATATGCAAAGCCTTGGGTGAAATAACTGCTGGGAAGTTCTGATTGTAAAGAAGAGTTCTGTACAACACAGGAGGGTGGGGAAGGAGAACACACCATTTACATAGCGGCCACTAGGTGATTTTGCACAGGCTCACTTTACACGCATCTCTCAGTCAGTCTCCACGACCATCCCTGTGAGGCAGGAATGACTGTCCCTGTTTTACTGAGGAGGCTCAAGGAAGTAAAATACCTTGTTTAAGATCCCCAGTGTGCTAGTCAGGGGCAGAGCTGGGATCTGACTTCAGGTCTCCCTTGTTCTAGCCCATCCTTTCCTTCCATGCCACGTCTTAGCAAAGGTCAACGATTTTTCTTTTGTGAAAAGAGTTTTAACCACCATTAAAGCAAAAATACTACTCAAAATATCCAGGAGCTTGGAAGAAGAAGCTACACAGTAAAGATGTGAGCAGAAGCTGTAACGAAGGGGGCCAGGGCTTTGAGGCCCAACAGGTTGGCGTTCAATTCCCAGCTCAGTCACTTACTAGATGCATGGTCTTGGGCAAATCACTTAGCTGTTTCCAGTACTTCGTTTCCTCACCTGAATTATGGGCATAAAACCACGTGTCATAAGGGGATCCCTATAATTTTATCCAACCACTTTCTCCTGCTTACAGGTTGATGGATGGTGGTAATTCATCCTTCAAGGCTCAGCTCTGTCACCTCCTCAGGAAAATGCCTCAGGGCACTTCTTGCCCACAGTAAACACCTCTGACTCCTCTACTCATCTCTGAGCACCAGGCAAGCATGACCTGGGTCCTCCCTTCTCTGCACCCTCAGAGCCCAGCATAGAGCAAGCATCCTCCCTTCACACCTGGGCAAACAAAAGCCACACGCTTATATCAGCCACTTAGCCTACACGGGAGGGGAAAGTTTAATTAAAAAGCAGAAAGCCTGAAAATTTACTTATTTTTCCCCTTAGGTTTCATCATTTGTATGATTTTAAGTGAAGCAGGTCACCTGCATATACCATGGTCTCTGAATGAATAAACATTTGTAAATGCCACTCAGAGAAGACAGAGGCAGAAGGCCTCTGCAGGTTCCTACATTTCAGGATTCCAATCATGTCAGGTTGGCAGGCAGGGTGGGACTAGATTTTCTTAAAAGCAAATCAAGACACCAAGAGCACCAAGAGTACCAGTTTCAAGCTCTCCGTGAATTCTGCTGTTGTTCCTAAGTGGATCATCAACATTCAATCCAAGAGAGAAAAATAAGCTCAGACACGTTCCCCCTTCACAGTTTTGCAAACTCCTATTTATCCTTTAAAACCCACTGTAGACGCACCTCCTGTGAAACCTACCCTAACCCCTCTTCTGGGTTCCCTGAACAGCCTTCAATAACCACACTTAACATGCCGCGCTGAGAGTTCTCCACATGTCTCTCCCACATGACAGTGAGGGCAAAGGCAGGGTTCTGCTCGTGTCCGAGTCTCCAGCTCTGAGCTCAGTGGCAGGACTAGAGTAGGGGCTTGATAACATGTGCTGAATTTAATGTAAAAAGTCTTCACTCAAACCTGGGTTTCTCATCTCCAGCATCAAGGTCAGGATCTAACCATTGGGTTCAACTCAGCTCAGAGCCAGAGTACTGTTGCACCAAAAATAAAGCCTACCAAATTTCTAATATGTCTACAGAGAAATATTTCTGAGCAATTTCTTGAACAACCTCCTCAGAATTATTAAGGAGGAGTAGTGAGCAGGCTGACTGAAGTTCAGTACCTGGCTTTGCAACATCTAGTTGTGACCTTGGCTACTAAGCAAAGCCTTAGTTTGCTCATCGATTAAGCAGGGATAACACCACTTACCTTGTGGCGCTGCTGGGGAGAGTAAATTAAATAGTGCATGCAAGGTGATTTGCACAGTGCCTGGCAGTTGGTCAGGGCTCTTACATGGAGGCTTTCTGGGGCAGGCAGTACAGCTCAGTGTTAAGATCACGGACTTGGGAGTCAATTGGATGGGTTCGAGGCCTATCAGCCACGTGACTTCGGGACAGTCAACCACCCTCTCTCTGCTTCTTTCTCCTTATTCATCAAAGCGGAACAACAGCAATACCTGTCAGATGGTTTCAAGGAATAGTCGGGGAGTATATGTAAAAGTACCTGGCACAGTCCCTGGCACATAGCAGGCCCCCAACAAATGGCTTCAGGGGACCAGGGAAACCTTCAGCATCAGTCTTTAGCAGAAGTCTTCATCTTCTGCCTCCAACCTCCTAACCCTGAGCCCATCCTGTGTCAGTCACCAATTCCATCTGCGGGCTCTGGCAAGGCTGCTAGGCAGATGACTTTGACTATCACCATCTGGCCAGCCTCTTGCCTGTAGGACTCCCGGAAGGCCCACATCCGTGGAGAAGGTGTGGATTGTATCCAAAGGGGGCTCTCCTTGAAATGCACCTTGAACACCTCCAGGTGTAACCAGGTGTCTAATCAGATACTGGTGATGCTCCCCTGCCATTCTCCCCCAGCTCCAGTCCCTCCTCCAGGTCAGAGTGATCTTTCTAAAATGCTGACCAGATCTTGTATTTCTACCAACTGCAGCTCTCCAGTGGGACTTCCCATCTCAAGCTCTATGTCCTAAAGTTAGCTCCACAGCATCAATAGGACTTTTGCCTCAGAAGGGTTTGATGGTTAAAAGTTTGAGAAATACTGGGTTAAACCAAATTCAGTATGGGTCATTGCTGAGCACACATAGAGTCTTTATTGTACACAGTGTACTTCCAAGAGGTGAATCAAGTCAACTGTATTCCCAGAGTCTGATGGTCACAGAACCCTTTTTATTGCAAGAACACCCATTACCACCAGTTTGAAAAACACTGGGCATACTCCTTGGAATGGAACTGCTAAGAGTCTGAGACTTTTCACAAACCTTCCTTACTAGTTTTATCCCTCCCTCTGGCCCTTCCTCAGCCCACCGCCATGTTTCAATACTGCAGAACTCATTGCTTTGCTCCAATATGTTGCACCCTCCCTTCCCTCCTAGAAGGAGTACCCCTTCCCCATTTGGTAAAACTGCACTTGCCTTTCAAGGTCCAGCCCAAATATCCCCTCCTCTGTAACCCGTGCCCCTCCCCACCGAGTATGCTATAGGGATCCCTTTTAACAAAGGGATGACCTCTTTACTTACTTTTCATACAACCCCCAGCCCCCCACCACAGGAGATAAGCTCCTGCAGGGCAGGGCCATGAATGATACAGCTTTGAACACCTGGCGCCAGGCCTACACAGGATAGGTGCTCAATTATGCTGAGTAAATACTTGCTATTCAGTCAGAAGGAGCCATTGCATGCAAAGTAACAGAATTTTTTTAATGTGGTTTAAATGCCTTAGGTTTATAGACTTAGACTTTTTATTTCTCAGAACATAAATCCTTAGCATCTGACTATAAATTCTTAGTGGATTTAAAAGCATCATGTACTTTCTGCTCTACTGAATACAGAATCTGAGAAAGGCAGAGCCAAGGGGCCTTCAGAGATCTGCTGACTCTGCTCTGTCATTTTAAAGATGAAGAAACCGAAGCCCAGAGAAGGGAGGGGCTCTCCCAGGGGCAGCTCTCCTGATGCCCAGGCCAGCCCTCTTTCCCTGCAGCTCTGTGGACTATACAGGCAATTCCTTGGGGGTATGGAGGTGACCAATCAGGGTCTCGCAATCCAACTGCCTCCTCATGCCTAGCTGAGCTGAGCTTCTCTGTAATGACACCAAAATGTGCTGCCTGGTAATTACGGACTCAACAGTCATGATAAGCTGTGGCACACATAGAAATGGCTACAAAAAAGCAGTGACAGCATGACACAAGAAAAGCCAACCCCCACCCCCGACTCCGCACCTCCAGAAAAGTTGGCTGGTGTTCACTCTTAATGTTAAATGATGGCAGTCACATATTTCTTCAATGTAACTCTGAAGGAACTTTGTGATAATTTGGCATCAATATCCAACTTATGTTACCTAACATATTTTAAAAGCTACAACTCCTTGCATGAGATATTCTATATGGACAGATGTATGGTGATTGGTAAATTACAATATGTACAAGTACAAATGCCTCTAAGGAAACAGACCTTTATGTAAATATGTGATATTTTATACAGAATCCATGCTACCTACATACACAGGTTGCTGTAATAGATGTGTAAACAGACATATGTTGGAGAAGATAATGTTTGTCTTCACCATGACTTGGGATTATTTCTTTAAACAATGGATTGTGAAGTGGGATTTACAAGTACCCTTACATCGTGAGGCACGTAAGCAACACAGCTTTAAAAGAGTTAACATGTCTCTACCAGAAGTCTTAACAAATTGAATCTTATTTAATTAGATAATGTATTTGGGAGGGGGGGAATGAAAAAATTCTTTCATTAACTAAACCAAACTCCCTTAAAGGCAACAATATGTTCCTCTTTGTCAGGACAGAATGGAATGAAATCTTTATTTTAATTGGGGTCAGATGAGGAGCCATTTGGATTCAGATGCTTTGTTTATCAGCCCTGAGCTTTATGGCTGAACCAGAATGTGAAATATTCCATTACACAACCGTTCCACTTAAAAGCCCACTTTCCCAACGATTTTTCATATGTTAAATGCTGTAAATATAGCCTAAGCTTGCTTTGAAATTTAGAAATAGAATACTTAAAGATTCCCCAGCAACATGATGATCCCAGATGGCCTTGGGTCAGAGGTGCTAGTTCTTCTATCTAGCAATGTGGCTTCCCTTAGACAAGGGCCCTGTGGTGGAGAAGAGTAGGCTAGGAAGCCGTCACTGTGCCACTGCCCCTCAGCGTGCATGAGTGGGTGCCCTTCAGGCACCTGAGCTGACAGGTTCCAGATTTATCAACGAGCATTTACTAAACACGTACTACATGCCAGGCTCTGAGAGACAGCACAGTATGGTGACTAAGAGCTAGGACTCTGGAGCTAGACACTAACACTGTGTGACCTTGGGCAAGTCATTTAGTTAGGCTTTCCATGCTTCAGTTCTCTCATCCGTACAAAAGGAAAAAGAACAGTATTCACCTCACAGGGTTGTTGTGAGGATAAATGATAACGTGTGTCAAGTGCTTTAAGAGTGCCTGACACAGAGTAAGTGCTATTATTATGATTACTGTTAATAAATATTTCCACATTTGTCCTCATAACAACTTACTGAGGTAAGGGTAAGCAAGGCCCTTTCACAAATGAGGAAACAGGCTCAGAGAGGGTAAGTTATTTGTCCAGGGTCACACAGCCACTTCAACCCAGGCTTGTCTTAAGTTCAAGGCTCTTTCCACAAAGAGATGTTGCTTTCAGGACAAAGAGAATAAACACACATTCGAACTTTAGAACCCAGAGGTGGCTCGAAATTTCTATATACTCTCTGAAAAGAAACACATAACATTTCTGCATGGGTAACTGGGAAGAGAACAAATTTGTAACCACTATGATTTTTTCTTATAACTTGTGTCCCAAAGGGAATTCTAAATAGATATTATTATCTACAAAAAGATGACCTACGTCATCTAATACAGTAAATGATTCAAATTTAAAAATTGGCATCTTTATTATAACTGAGGATAACATTAGTTATGATTAAGTGTATTAACTCATTCATTATGTGTTTATGTGCAAGGTTCTAGGCTGAGAGCCATTCAAGTTGATTATGTGAGATTATGATTTCCCTCCCCCCAAACAGATTAAGGCAGGAAAATATTAATATAGAAATACTACTTCTTGTCTTAAAATAACTTAAAATAATAGTGTTCAGAGAGTCAAAAAACAGTTTCCATTTCCCCTGTGAAGTTTCATTTGGCTTTACTCAGTTCCCCATAAAATGTATTCACTCAGAAAACAACTTGCTTTTCATCTTTTAACTCCTAGCATAGAAATCCAGCTAGAGTTTCAGGATTCTTTTTCAAGCACATTGGCAATGGGTTAATGATGACATTATCTGACAGCTCCCAAATAACACAGGCAGAGAGATGGAACTAATCAAGAAAATACTGCCTCAGCTAGACTTGGCAAGTCCAGAGCCAATGTTACACTCGACAAGGCTCCTAAAATGAAAGTAGCAAAGTTTGGCAAAAGGCACATTTTTAACTTTCATTTTCAGTGTCTGCACCTGATAGGAGCGAGTCAAATTCCAGTATGTCTTTGAAATTTGCATTCATACATGCTTACAGAAAATACAGCTATTTCAAATTAAATGCATCATTCATGGTTCATAAATTCTAAGACGACACCTATGAAGTTCTCTCTCTACATTTTCCCATCTTCTGTGAAATGCTCTGTTCTGGAAAATGAAATAAAATGAGCTGTTTCTGCAACTTCACAGCAGGTAATTTAATTTGATGGCAAATCACTTTCCTTTACTATTTTCATATAATTGTGCCACAATCTTTGGACAAATAAAAAAGATAAGTGGACATCCACATGTATGTAATTCACTAATTGCACATCTTCAGTGAGGGAAAATGTTTATTTTAAAAGTTACTGATTCTCTTAACCAGAGTTCAAAGCGAAGGTGCCATGAACATCTAAATAAATGTCAAGGAAGGGTCAAAGGTAATGAAGGTGGAACCAGGTGAAGTGTGAAGTGTTAAACTGTATCTAAAAAAGTATAAAAGAATAGAGAAAAAAGACTGAATTTCCAATTATCATAATGTTGTCTTATTCCTAGCACATTCTCAAACTTGAAGAAAACACTGAAACCAGAAGAATTCAGAGGAGGGTGCCCCCGGCTGCAACCGACTACTGTAGCGGTAGCAGCAGCGCAGCAGAATGAGGCCCGGCTTCAGCGCAGACCTGGGTCTGGTCCCTGCTTGGCTGCTTACTAGCTCTGAACACTGGGAAAGTCACCTCTTACGTCCAATCCCCAGTTTCTTCAATTGAGGAATGTAACCAATACTGGTACTTGCGCCTCCTCCCTGACAGTCGGCTGCATGTGTTAGGAGGGCTTTGTGAACCACAGAGCCCAAGCCAACACCAGTGATGGATGCTGCAGGGTGAGGCTGGGATGGGGACAGGAGAGGCAGAAGAGCTGCAGTGCAGCTGGGCTGGGGGGCTGGGGGCTGGCTGTGGTTTGGGGTCCTTGGCTCTCACAACAAAACCCAGCAGTTATTGGGGCCTTGTGACTCGAGGGTCTCTGCTTTGCTCGTATGTGGAAGCTGTGTGCGGTCAATCACACGGGAAACCAAAATCAGAGAGGAAAATGACAAAGGGAGAGAGAGAGAAGAATACAGAAGATCGAGGAGGTCAAAGTGTTCCTGGAAAATAAAAGCTCCAAACAAGAGCCAGCAGAATAGCAAAAAGGCAAACAGACGATCAAAAGCAAGAGAACAAAATGCAGGCCGGGAAGTCAGTGCCAAAGAATTGATTAGTCAAACATATGAATCTCTCACGCTGAAGCAGAAATATCACAGCCCTGGCTCCTCACTGTGGAGCCCTCTCGGCATAATGGGAGCTATGAAGAAACCGGGGAATAAAGCAACTTTCATTTTTCCTCTGTGAACGCAGAGGGCCCGGCCCCATGAGGACCTCTCCTTGTGCTGGCTTCGAGGGGGAGCGTGGCCCCTGGCCACGGGAGTGGGGTGCGAGTGAATGGGCCAGCACTCGGCTCACTTCACTTGAAAGCTCGGAGGCCTCTATAGACGCAGATCTCGGGCAAGAACAGCATCCTGGGACGTGGACTTATAGATTCAAATGAGGAAAGGTGAGTGTCCTTCTTAGCACCATGGGGACTAGAGTTCCTTCGCTTCTCTTTTCAGCGCTCCTTCCTTGCTGCACGGGCCCACTGGTTACTCCAGCAGCCGGCAATGACAGAGCGCTGCAGATCTCTACAAAGCAGAAGCCAGAAACGTAGCAGAAATGATGCAACTGGAAGACTCCCAAATGTGTGGGGTGGCCCCAGAAAGGGTGTATATAAGTTTGGTTGGCAACAATAAAGAACTGTAGGCAGCTTGGAACAGTGGAAGGAGCAGCAGATTTGGAGCCAGCAGATGTTGGTTCTAATACTAGCTTTGCCATTAATGGTTATGTGATCTTGGCCAAATTACCTCATCTCTCTGAGACTCGGTTTCCTAAACTGGAAAATGGGGATAATGAATGATACATACCCTAAGGGATGCTGTGAGGATTAAATTAAACGAGATGTGAAGATGCCTCGAAGTGTGTTTGCCTCACTGCTGTGCAATTTACGTAATCTGAAGAAGACATGCTGCCATATTTTAAAACATTTCTGGTATTCTGGAAACTAGAGAATGAGCTACATATAACTTGTGGCTCTTCTCTGAATGGGCTACAGGAACTTGGATCATTCAAGTTTACATCCATTGAAATGTCACTCTGAGGCCTGTTTACCTTTGGCCTTTCTTCTCTGGCGACCTGTGAGGCGGCCTGGCCTGAACTCTGGGATGGAAGAGCTCAGGGCTCGCTTCTCTGTTGACTCTGATTCTCATTGCAGCCCAGGCCTCCTTGTTTACTCCACACCCAGAATGAGCCTGGCACAGGGGAAAAAGCTCAGGCTTTGGGGTCAGAGACTCAGGTGGGAAGCCCAAGTCTATCACTGACTCAGTGGTAAAGGTGTTTCTAAGTTGTCTATACACCTTGTATGCATGTGTTACTGGAAAGTTCAAGAAGGAAATACATTTTTATTTTTAGGGTCAGTCCCAATGGGACAAGTGAGATTCAACAGGACTGATGCAAGTGGAAGATTCTTTATACACCTCAGTGCTACACTGTAATTTTCTGTCAAGATCTCCACGTTTTTCCCTGCTTGCCAGGAAGCCAACTAAGGCCCAGGGTCTGAGGACATCAGAGCTGGAAGAGTCTCTGGACTACATCCAGTCCATCTCTTCCTTTTACTGTTGGAGAAACGGAGGCCCAAAAGGACTAGGCAATTTGCACCCAGGTTACACAAGGAACTGCAAGTACTGCTTTGGGTTGGTGCTGCCCTGAGCTGGCTCCGAAGTCAACACATAGAGCGTTGCCCTTGACCACTGGTAGGAAGGGACTAGCTGGCTGCTTCATGGACAGGATGGGTTGGTCAGTACAGCTGAGCTTGCTGCTGCCTGGAAGGCAAATGACTACAGAGTAGTGGGACACACCCCTGTTGATAATTGCCTGCACTACCCACTAGGGTGTCTGCTTGAGATATATCTTAGATGAAAACTCAAAACCTTCCTCATCTCATTGCAGCCTTGCCCAACACCTACTCCCAAAGCCTCTATTCTCTAGGATGAAAAAGATAGGAAGGAATCAGCTGGGGACAAAGAGTATACATGACACTCAAGAAACTAAATGTCAAGAATCATCTAAAAGATTCCCCGTCTGAAAAAAATATTTGTAAACTATATCATAAACAAAAGGCTTATTCAACCCAATATATAAAATGTTCCTAAAAAATCAAGAAGAAAAAGAATAATTACCCAATAGAAAATAGACAGTCATATAGTTTATAGAACCCCCCCCACACACAAATTACTCTTAAATGTAAGAAAAGATATTCAACCTCACTTGTATAATAGGGATGTATAGAAAATTTCACTGAGATATCACTTCTTACCCACCAGATTGGAAATAATCCATAAGTTAGCAATATAGTCTACTGGTGAAGCTGTGGGATAACAGGATAGGAATGGAAAAAAATTACAGCCCCTATGGAGGGGAATTTGGCAATATCTAGCAAAATTACATACGCAATTACCATTTGACCCAACAACCTCACTTCTAGGACCTAACCCAAAGATATACTTAGAAAAATACAAAATGGTATATGTACAAGGTAATTCACTGTGACATCTAATAGCAACATCCAAACAACATCAACATGGTACTGGTTGAAAAACACTGTGACACATCCATTCTATGGAGCATTAGGTAGCTGTGAAAAAAGAATGATGACGATCCTTATACACTGTGATGGACTGATTTCCAGAAAAGATTAAGTGCAAAAAAGGTAAGATGCAGAACAATGTATGCAGCAGTTACTTTTTTTTAAAGTAACAAATAGAGGTTATGGGGGAGGGAAGTATAAGGGTAGAAGGAATGGGGATGAAAGCCTGATTTCTCTGAATGAATCTTGTTATATATTCTAAATTATGTAAAGAGTTCCTAATATTAAAAAAAAATTAAATTTTAAAGAATTCCTAAGAATTGAAAAGATACTGAAACAAATGAACCTAACTATATATTACATTGGTGACATAACCACTTGGAGAAAAGAATTACTGCAACAGACCCTACAGACAATATTCTAACTCTATATCCTCAAGGGGCATTCTTTTTTTTTTTTGCGATATGCGGGCATCTCACTGTTGTGGCCTCTCCCGTTGCAGAGCACAGGCTCCGGATGCACAGGCTTAGCGGCCATGGCTCACGGGCCCAGCTGCTCCGCGGCATGTGGGATCTTCCCGGACCGGGGCATGAACCTGTGTCCCCTGCATCGGCAGGTGGACTCTCAACCACTGTGCCACCAGGGAAGCCCAAGGGGCATTCTTTAATGACAATAAGAACCAAAAAAAAAAAAAAATCATAATTTGAAAATTATTGGCAGCAATAAATTTTATGTTTTAGTTTTAAAACTATTATCTAAATATTGATAAAACAAATAATTACACTGTATGAACATTTTTTAGGAATGAAGAATTTCAAGATAGAATAATCATATAAGTATAAAATTTAAAAAGTAAAAATTATGAAATTTTAAATTTGAAAAGAAAATCAGTATGAACTCATTTTTTTCCTTCTTTTAAAAAAATACATCTAGGGACTTCCCTGGCAGTCCAGTGGTTAAGACTTCGCCTTCTGGTGCAGGGGATGCGGGTTTGATCTCTGGTTGGGGAGCTAAGATCCCACATGTCTCATGGCCAAAAAACCAAAAGGAAAACAAACATAAAATATATATATATATATATATATATACACACACACACACGCATACATCTAGACTCTGTCCACTGAAAAGCTCTAGAAGTAATGACAGACCAGTAGCAATGACTACCCCCAGTATTCAGAAAATGGTCTCTAAATGCCACTCCCCACTAATAAGAACCAGGGCTCACTGAAGAAAGGACTGATTCCAGATCTGGGACAGGAAATTTACAAGATGAACCTGAGGCATCTTGTCATGCTGGAATATAGTCATGAGTTAACAATCAGAAAATCCACATTATGGGACATTCTATAAGACAAGTGGCCTGGAATCTTCAAAAATGTCAATGTCACTGAAGACCAAAACAAAACAAACAAAAAGCAAGGGGACCCTGCTAGATTCAAGGTCACTAAAGAGACAATAACAACCAAATACAGTTTTGAGCTCAGGTATATAAAAAAAGAAAGACAGTTATAAAAGATTTTGGTGCCAATTGGGAAAACTGAATATAGACTGTATATTTGATAATATTTTTATATCGATGTCACATTTCTTGAGAGTAATAATGACTGTGTAGTTATGGTACAGAATGTACTGCTTCTGAGGAGACAAAGGCTGAAATATTTAGGAGTGAAGTATCATGACATCTGCAACTTACTTTCAAATGATTCAGCAAAAAAATAAACAAGAAGTGAGGTGTGTATACATATTTAGAAAGGCTATGTAAATGTGTAAAACATTAAGTGTTGGTGAACTTAGGTGAAGGGTTAAATGGATATTCATTGTACTGTTCTTTCAGCTTTCCCACAGGATTGAATTTCTTTTAAATAAAAAAGTTGAGGGAAAAAGAAAATGCCAAATTCTTATATTTTTTTACAGTGCTTACTAATATAACTTAAAATGAAATACAATACCTGAATTTGTCTTAAAATAGTTCAGCAAAAAGAGTGGGCAGAATAAAAGAGGAAATAAGTGAAAAAAATAAGACAAAATGATGGCTGTTGAAGCTGTGTGATGGATAGATGAGGGATCTGTACTCTGTACTTTTGGGTATATTTGGAAATCTTTACATAAAGAGCTCACGTAAATAAAAAATAAAAAACAATGAGAGCCCAGCAGATAAATGGGCAAAAGGCAGGTTTCGTAGCAGAAAAATAAGTATCTGGCTCATACACATGAGCAGAAGTTCAATGTCACTCGTAATCAAAAGAAATGAAAATTAAAACAGAATTCAATTATTTTCACACATTAAATTAACAAAGATAAAAAATAAAGACTCCTAGTTGTAGCCCAGGGTAGAGTGTAGATAAGAATGGACAACAGTAAAACATTTATGAAAAGTAATTTGACAAGTATATCAAGAACCTTAAAAATACGCATATCCTTTAATCTGGCATTGAAATTGCTGGGAATTTAGTTTAAGGAAAAACTCAAATGCCAATGAATCTCTCTATATAAAGTTGTTCACATCAAACCACCACCAACAACAAAGATTTAAATTTCCCTCCAGAGGGGCACAGTTAAGTAAACTGTGGCAAATCTAAGCAAAGGAATTATATAGCCATTTATAAAGACACTATCTCATGGCCTGAGGAAAATCGGTATGATGAGGATCACATGAAAAAAGAAGAAAAAAAATGTACTGACTATATGAGCTCAATTATGTAAAAAGGCATAAAGACATTTGGAAAGAAATGCACCAAAATTTAACGCTGGTTGCCTTAGGGTGGTGGGAATGTGAGTGACATTTTTCCCTCATGTTTTCCTGTTTTTTTCCAAATTTTATAAAATGAAAATACATTACATTGACAATCAGAAAAAACAATATACATTACTATTTTTTGGATGTTGTTTCAACCTGGCCCTTTGCCCTGGTGTAAATTTTTATGGTTGCTACTGTTATTACAACAAGAAGAGAAACATCGTGACTGGGTAGCCCTGAGTGGCATTAGGGATTCACCTTCGTGGGTTGGATTTTATCTAGCACAAAGGACCCTATAAGTAGGAACATTCAAAGTCAATTAGCTGGTAACAATATTATAAATAGAAAAGCAGGCAAATAAATGTTTGCTGGATATCATTAATTTAGTTGTAAAATAGATTCAGTTACTCTGATAACCCCATATAAAGAAGGCACTCATTATAAAGACAGCCATGGGTTAAACAAGAAAATGTTAGATGCAGAGATGGCTCTGCTGTACACAGCTAAGATATTCCCACGGAGACAGCAGTTCTCAAAATATCACCCTCAAAAACAAAAGCTTCATCTAGGAAAACAATCCCAGTGCAATGCTAATTCAGTTGGTCCTGCCTACTTCTCTCAGAATCCAGCTCTCTTCCTCCTCGCTCTGGCTCGGTCTGAATGCTATGACCCAGTGCAGGCCACTTTTTGGAACTTAATTATTTATAAAGTGGGTATAATAATCTACTTCACAAAAAAAATTTATTGTATAGGAGTACAGAGAAGACTGGACAGGAGGCATGGGGACGCACCTAGCACATTGCCTGGTAAATAACATTGATCCCATCTCAAAAGAACTCATTCCCCTCCATTCCTACTGCCACCATGCAAGTCCAAGTCACCCCCATCTCCTGCGTGGGCGATCACAGTGACCTTCTAATTGCTCTCTGTGCTTCTGTTAAGGTCCCCCTCCCAGCAGCCAGCATGATTTAAAAAAAAAAAGATTGGTTGTGTCACACCTATCTTAAAAACCCTTCACTGGATTTCCACTGACTTTACATAAAATCCAAACTCCTTTCCATGGCCTCCAAAACCTGTGTGATCTGGCCCTGCCTAAATCTCCAGCTTCAACCCAGGCCACGTGCCTCCTCCACTGCTACATCCTGGGCTCCCTAGTTCCTTCTGGTTCAGTGCAGTGTTAACCCCTTCACTGTGCCTGGAACATTTTCTTGCCCCCACTCAACCTGGTTGGCTGATTCTTACCCTTCACCTCTCAGGTGAAAGGTCAGCTCCAAGAAGACTTCCTCAGCTACTCCATGTGAAGTAGAAGCACTGAAGTACAACTCAAGAGGAAACATTTTAAATGATATAGATGTCCATCTCCTTGTTTACTGTGTCTATTTCACTAGACTGTAAGCTTCTTGAGGACATCTATCTCTAGTCACTACTATTGGTTGCCTCATTCCCTCCTCTTCTAACACAAACCCAATTTGTTCATGCCCCCATCCTCCTCCATGAGGACAAGTGTTTCAGGCCCCATCCCAGAGGCAGGGGGTGGGTCCTCACATTTAAGCCAATCCCAGTGGTCTCAATTTCCTTATCAGTGATTGGTTAGGGCATGGGCATATGACTCAATTCTGTTCAATGATGCATGAGAAGTCACCAGGAGAGCTCTGGCAAAGGTTTTCTGAATCTTAAGAGATGCCAGGAAGAGAAGGTCCTTTTGCTGCCTTTTGAGATTGTTGTGAGGATGTAACGCCTGCAAGTGACACAGTCATCTTGAGACCATGAGGGAAGCCATCTGGTGGCATGGCCAGTAGGCTGGAATCAGCAGCCTCAAGAATGAAAGAATGGGGTACTTGATATCATCAATGAGTTGCTCAATTAGCCAGTCACAGAACTGCCTACCTCTGAGCTTTCTATGATCGATAATAAATTTCTTATTATTTCAGCCAGATTCCTGTCACCAGCAGCTGAAAACTTCCTGGTACATCAATCTGTTCTCTCCCGCCCACAATCCAGTGTAGTGTTTAGCACATAGTAGGCCCTCAATAAAACTTATTTGAATGAACGAATGAGAGTGTTTGTTGTAAAGTATTACGAAAAAAACCTCACTTCTAGAGTAGGATTCATACCATTTCTATGAGAAAAGTGTTGTTTTTGTTTTTTCCCTCTCCCACTTTTTTTTTTTAATTAAACAAACTACATTAAAAGAAAAAAGAGACAAAGAAAAAATTTAAAATACAATTCTACCATCCTAATGTAGTATAGGATTGAGCCGTTGTAGTAAAGGGTTTCTACCGTAAACATGGACTCCTTACACCGAGGCAGCTCGCAGAGATGCAGTTCCCCAGTTCCTTTAGGCATTAGTGCAGTGTGAGTTTAAATTTTTTTTACATTTCTCAGGAATAGAAAGAAAAATTTCCATTGGCTATTAAGCTTCCTGGAATATTCACAGGAAAAGTTTTTAATGTATATGGAACACCCATTTCCAAATAAGCAGCCCAGTGGTTAAGAGGCTTTGGAGTGAGACCTGGATTTGAATTCTGGCTCTGCCACCCCTAGTTGTGTGACCTTGTGCAAGTCACTTACCGTCTCTGAGCTTCAACTTCCCCATCTATGAAGTGGGAATAATACCTAATTCATAGTTTGTTTGATTTTTGGTAAGATTAAGTATGATACTCATATAGACCTTAGCTTGGAGTTTAATATATTGTTAATGCTCAAAATTAGTTATAGTTATGATGAAATTGTTCCTATGATCGTCCTTAAGTTTCATGATTCCTTAAAAGAAGCGCCTTTCATGTTGACACAGGTGTTGCCTAAATGCCATGTGCCACAAGTCAATTGAGATCTGGCTTTCCAGGGTTGCCAAAGGCTGGCCACCTTCCTGGGAGACAGTGTGGCCCACTGAAAAGAGCACAGGCCTTGGAATCAGTGAGAACTGGGCTCCAGTCCTAGCCATGAACTCAATGGCTATGACCTTAGGTCTGACATGAAATCTCCACTCTTCAGTTTCCTCATCTGTAACTGGGGTCCTACTATTCCCATCCGTACCTCCTGCCCAATGTCTTTGTGGACTGAGTGACAGAGCACATAGAAACTGTCCTGTACCTGGCACACAGGAGGGACACAATACACACTAACTCCCTTCATGTCTTTCAGTATCAGCTCTTCCTAATCAAATTCAGGTTGAAACCAGAAGTTCTCACTACACAATGAACTGGGCCCCCCCCGGCAGGAGGGCGCAGGACTGGTAAGTTGGCTTTAAAAAGATGACTAAATTGCCCAACAATGGCACATACGTATAATAAACCTTATCCCACAAATGTTTTGTTTGGTTTTAAGGCCCTGCTGTGCCTGCATCCTACTACCCCCTTGAACACAGGGGTCTCTACGGCTCACTCACACAGGGAAAATTGGCAGACTGCTCTCCCCCACCCAGAGCTGCTTCTTGTGCCCTCTACCCGAGGATGGCAATGTCACAGGAGCAAGGGAGCTGCACAATGCCCAGAGATTTATGAAAATACGCATCTGAAAAAGGGAATGCTGTGCAGAGAGTGGTCGTGTGGGCAGGCCTGGTGCATGGGAACAATTAGAGCAGGTCTGCAACAACTCAGGGCTGTTCTATTCCACTGCTTAAAGAATTGCCATAGCAACAGCAGGCACACATAGTAAAGGAGCAGCAAGATGGAGCAAACACTTGAAAAAGACTCTCCTGTTAACCCTCCTCCCCTCCCCAAAATGAGGAAAGGGCCATCCTGTTTCTCTAAAATAGTCCTCCAATCGATGTCCATACTTCATGCCAAAGTGGGTGACTAGGTGCCCGTCTTTCTTCTTCTTCTTTCTTTTTTTTGTGTGTGTTAATAACAGCAGCTACCTTTTAATGATCTCCTACTATGTCCTGGGCCCTGGGCTGATGAAAACTTCACATAATAATTCTAGCAACTGGCATTTACTGAGTGCACACTATATCTGCACTGGGGACGTGAGACGTCCTGGACATTGTCCCCGCCTGCAAGTGAGATGGAGCCATATGCAAATCTGTTTATGAGTTGGGGTGGCATCTGAGCCAAGTCTTGAATGAACACTCAGTGGCCACTCTATGTGCTAGGGATATAGAGATGAATAAGAAACTCTCTTTTTCTTCAAAAACCTCACAATCTAGCGTGGGGGAGAAATATGGAGGTAAAGCATTAATGTGAGGCCACATCTAATTGCTTACATATGGAGTTAGGAGATCACATTCAGTAATTGACAAAACAAAACAGATTTCAGGAGGGGTGTGTGGGGAAGGTCGAGCCTTTAGGGAGAGCTGCCTCCTGACAGCTGATGGGCTAGGTCCCTTAGCTATGTTACACATGGACAATATTATAACCCCTTACATGACAGGCAGATCCCCAACTGCACGCCACGTGCTCTTCCTCACCCCGTTGATGAGATGCTCCTCACCCAACAAGAACCATGGGAAGCGGTAATTCCAACTTCATGTGTACAATAACATGTGGAACCAGAGCTCAACTAGCTGTGACTTGCTTTTAGGCTCATACAGCTAGTAAGTTAGAGATTTGAACCCAAGCCACCCTGATTAAAAAACCTGTCCTGTTTACTTGGTATGCTGAATAGATTCAGATTGACAGGTCACTAGTTGGAAAGTTCACAGCTAGTTCTTGGAATAGTAGAGGTTGGTACTGGAACCTAGACAAGTGGAGCAGTCTCTCTGGAGAGATTCTATGTAGAAAGGGGTTCTTTCCCCTGCTCTCAGGGCCGCTGTTAGGCACAACCTGGCCTGCTGGGTTCAATTCACCCTAACTGGCGAGTGGGAAGGTGACTAAAGGAAGGAGCATAGCAAGAATTCCAGCCTCATTTTTTGAGGCCTTCCCTGAAATATGTGCTAACCGTCTAAATTCCATGAGAGAAGACACTGTTTGAGAGTTTGCCTCAGTCACCTGTGTACGTAGGTGGGTGGCAGACAAATGCCACAAGCCAGGGGGCAGAGAGAAGACTGCTTTCACCGGATCCTTCTCTTTCCGATCGATAACGCACTGAACAGTAATCAGCTGGCATTATGACCTTCTCCACAGGAGTCACAGAGGAAAAGCATTTAGGAACATCCTCCAAACACAGGACAAAACAGGCAGACCGTGGAAAGTCCACTTCCTTCTCACTAATGGGCAAACCCCCCAGCATTAGGTCAAAGAAAACCATACGCCTTCCAGGTTCACCCAGTGGGTGCTCTCCATCATTCTCTGGTCAAACCTTCTCTCCTCTCTCCAGCTGCTGATCTGTCCCTCTTGTCCCCAACCACTGCCCAACACACACACACACACACACACACACACACACGCCTGCCTGAACACTGCAGAGAGAACATCGCAGAGAACGATAAAACCATCAGATGGACCCCCTTCCCCTCCCCCTCTTCCTTCACCAGAATCCCCACCCCTCAGGCTTCCTTCCCCACTGATACTCAGGCAGAGGGCCTGTTCTCTGCTCCAAGGCCAACCTAACCACCCTGCTTTGCCAAATTCCTTCCTTTTCAGGGCCTTGGTTCTGTCAAATCCCCTTACCTCCCCTTCCTTTCTCATCAGCATTTCAATGTGCTCATGTTTCTTCCAGTGTTAAAACAAACAAACACTCTCCTCCTTGTCCCCAGTTTTCCCTCCTTCCTATAAAGCCATCTGGCTACCATGATCCCCTCTCTCCACTTCCTACCGGCCAAACTGTCCAGAGGAGTTGTCTAATCTCACCCAAGACTCCCAAGACCTTCTTGTGGCTAAAACCCACAGGAGACTCTCTGTCTTTATCTAATTAACTTCTCTTCAGTGGCTAGACACGTTTACTAAGCACTCTCATCTCTGGGCTTTGCTGTGTTAGCCTGGTTTTATTCTCATCTCTCTGGATGTGCCTTCTCTGGCTCCTTCACTGGCTCCCCTTTTTTTGCTAGCCTCTTACATACAGACGTTCTTTGTCTCATGCTTTCTTTATCTCTTATGCCATATACTTCCCCTGGTTAAATATTTACCACCCATATATTGACATCTCTCAAATCTCTATCTCCATCCCACCCCTCACTTCTCATCTCATGGACGTTTCTTGGATGGATGTCCACTGACAAGTCAAACTCAACATGTATAGAATTAAACTCATTTTCCTTCCCAAACTGGTTCTTCCTTCATCTGAGGGAACAGGAATAGCCCTACCCAGTCACCTGGCTCAGCCTTGCTTTTCTTCTCTCTTCTCTCTTCTCTCCATTCACTCAATTACCGAGACCTGGGGATTCTACCTCATCATGTTTCTCAAGCCCATCCACTTCTCTCCACCCCTTCAGTCCCTTCCCCAGTCCAGGTCGCCATCATCTTTCCCCTGGGTTATGGTAACAGCCTCCTGGGTGGTCTCTGCCTTCAAGCTTGCCTTCCTATTAATCGGTTCTCTTCTCACACTACCACCACAGTTGCCTTTAAAAAATGCCTGCATAGGGCTTCCCTGGTGGCGCAGTGGTTGAGAGTCCGCCTGCCGAAGCAGGGGACACAGGCTCGTGCCCCGGTCCAGGAAGATCCCACATGCCGTGGAGCGGCTGGGCCCGTGAGCCATGGCCGCTGAGCCCGCACGTCTGGAGCCTGTGCTCCGCAACGGGAGAGGCCACAACAGTGAGAGGCCCGCGTACCGCAAAAAAAAAAAAAAGCCTGCATATTCATGCAGCTTCCTTGCTTTAACAACTCTTCCATCGCTGCCCCAGTGATACCAGAATTCATTTTAAGCTTCCTGACATGGCTTATAAGGTCTTCCCTGATCTGGCCCAAACCTGCCTTTAAATTTCACTTCTCACCACGCCGCTCCCTGTGCCAATGTCTGTTACCCTCAGAGGATGCCTCCCTCTCTCCTTTCCCTGGCTAACTCTCACATCTCAAGTCTCAGCTTGGATATCACTTCTCCTGGGGCACCTTCACTGAGCCCTAGTTCCTAGTTGGGTGCCTCTCCTAGGGTCCAACCTCATCCTCTACTTCCCCTTTGGAGCACCCATTAAACTGTATTATAATTGCCTATTTGTTTGTCATTCTTGCCACTCGTCTGTCTCATTCCCTGTTGCTAACCCAGTGCCCAGTGTGATTACTGAGGCATAGGAGGGGCTATTTGTGGTTAAAACAATGAACGGATGAGTGAATAGAGAGCTCAAAGAAAGGTGCATTTGTTTTTAAAAAAGGTTCATGCCGTAAGAGTGGACGGGGCTTCCCTGGTGGCGCAGTGGTTAAGAATCTGCCCGCCAATGCAGGAGACACGGGTTCGAGCCCTGGTCCGGGAAGATCCCACATGCCGTGGAACAACTAAGCCCCTGCGCCACAACTAATAAGCCTGCACTCTAGAGCCCACGAACCACAACTACTGAGCCTGCATGCCACTACTGAAGCCCGCGTGCCTAGAGCCCCTGCTCCGCAACAAGAAGCCACCACAATGAGAAGCCCACGCACCTCAATGAAGAGTAGCCCACGCACCTCAATGAAGAGTAGCCCCTGCTCGCCGCAACTAGAGAGAAAGGCCGTGTGCAGCAACGAAGGCCCCATGCAGCCAAAAATAAATAAATAAAAATTTAAAAATAAATTAAAAAAAAGAGTGGACGGCCATAGGATGGTAGGGAAAAAAACACCAGATTTCTGGTATGAATCAGCTTCTAACCTTGATTCTGCAAGTGACTTGCTTTGTGACCTGGATTGATCGTTTAATGTCTTGGAATCTCAGTTCCTCATCTGTAAAACTGATGTTACCACCTATCTCTCAGGTTGCTGTATTAAATGAGATGACATGTAAAAGCACCTGCCACCACGCAGGGTGCATAATAGGCATCAGAAATGTTTTTTAAAATTAAGTGAATAAGTCTAATTATTCAAAAAGAACATTTCGAGGTACATGACAATAGAGCTGGCTGGTAAGACACATGACCAGCACTCTATCTGCAATGATGAAAGAGAGCTAAAGGCAGGAGTCACGAACCCAATATCAAAGCTATTCTGTGCAAAGGAGTGGATTCCTCCAAAGACGTTAAATTAGAACTAAGCTTCCACACGTTGTTCTCATTACTTTCCTAGCAAGCTGCTGAGAACGTGAAGCCATTTTTCTTGGGCAGCTTCTCTAGTACACTGTTCTTGCAGAAAACCAATGTTGTTGATTTCCTCCAGGATTGGGGGTTGCTTGACAGAAACCAAGATGAAAAGAAATATTTGCCATATTCATTGCTGGAGCCTGATGGTGTGAAAAAACTCTCCATACAGGCTCCCAAGCTGGGAGCCTAGAAGTCACCCTAGATCACTCCCTTTCCAGCTAGCCCTACTTTTTTAAGTCTTTATTGAATTTGTTACAATATTGCTTCTTTTTCGTGTGTGTTTTGGTTATTTGACCACAAGGCATGTGGGATTTTAGCTTCCCGAACAGGGATCGAACCCACATCCCCTGCATTGGAAGGCGAAGTCTTAACCACTGGACTGCCAGGGAAGTCCCCAGCCCTACATTTTTTTGACTGACTGATTCTATCTCTTAACTCTCTCTCAGATTTGTTCTCTTTGCTCCATTTCCACTGCTTTAGAGTTTTGAGTTCAGTTTTTCTTCCCAGAACTATTAACAGCCTTCTCACTAGCCTCTGCTTTGGTCTCATTTCCTTCCAACCAACTTTCTTGATGCCTTCAGAAATGCAAATGTTCCCTGCTTCAAATCCTTAAGTGGCTCCACTGACTGACTGACTGCAGGAGGACACCCAAACCTCAAATGAAGCAGTTAAAGGATTCCACAAACTGGCCCCTGCCTCCTAGTGTTATCATTCAGAGACACACCCTATAACCCAGCCTATGCGCCACGGTGAACCCATGCATTCCCATGGGTCATGTGGAACAAATAAGTCTTTTCTAAAGGGTTACTACTCTCGCTGTTCCATCTATTTAAAGTAATCTTTTGCTTTCTGGAAAACTCTTTCAAGACCCATTTCAAGTGAGTAATCTACTCCCCTGGGAAGCCACCCTTAACGTATCCTGGCAGAGTTAATCACATCTTCTTATGTGCCATTCCCTTATCTAGAACTTTCCTTCATGTTACTGCATTACAAGTGTTTTTCATGTTTGTTTCCTCATGGGCCTTTGAGTTCCCCTGTCAAATAACATGATTAATATAATATTTTTAAAATGAATGAATGAATGACAAAATAATGTATGTGTCACCCTCATCTTTGGCTGTAATGCCCAAACTGGGTGATTGTGAGCTCCTACAAAATGTTACTGAGCTACTCGAGATAAACAGCAGATACAATATTACAAAGAAATTACAAGTGATGTGATTTGCACATAAAAGAATCTGTGTGAGTTTGGATTCTTCCTTCCCCCACTATAGTGATACTCAACACCCAGCATTCTGTGGGTGCTTAAAAAATGTTGAAAAATAACAATAGACTTTTCTTATTTATAGAATAACATTGTAAACATTTCAGCACTTTCCAGTGGCTGAAAAATTCTAAGTTTAACAACATCTGCCCAATAAAACAAAACCAAAATTCTGCTACTGAGAAGACATAAGTGGTACACAAACAAACCTTGGTGAACAGTCTATTTAGACAGCCAAAAGAATGGGAAAGATGGAAAATTTTGTGCACCATGAAAGATAAAAAGGAACTAAAGTTTCCTTTCTCAGAAACAACATAGGATGAAAATGGAAAAGAGGCCAAATATAACTTCTGACACTTCTCAGGTCTTCTAGCATGTGGTATCCTGCACAGGCTGAGGCTGAAGTCATATTCATCCTCCCAGTTACATCCACCCACATGACAGGAATAATGCAGTGATCTGAAGCTATTTCACTGTTTTGGGGTTTTAACTTCTGGGATGAACTCATTAATTCACAAATGATTGGACCCAGGTCAGAAGTTAGGTAGATCTGGGTTCAAATCCAGGCTCTTACCTCTTATTGGTTATTTTACCTAGGGTAAATTCCAATCTCAGTTTTTAAAAAAAAATCCATAAAATTAGGAGAATATCACCTATTCTGGAGATAATACTGAAGAGTTCAGTAGAATAAAGCAGAGAGAGATCAAGAGTAAAAGAAGATGAAAGAGTAGTTGGATAATAGATTGAAAAGCACCAACATATTTATATAGGAGTTTCGAGAATAAAAACCAAAACCAACCAAACAAAAGAAACTCTAGGTTTGGCAGAGAAGTAATATTTAAAAAGATAAGGGCTGAGAATATTCCAGAATTGAAGAAAGATGAGCCCTCAGACTGAAAACTGTGAGTACCAAGAAACATGAATAAACCCATCCCTAGATACGTGATAGTAAAATTGCAGAATATAAGGTGAGAGAAGTTCCCAGAGAGAAAAGATGGATTTTTATAAAAGAATGACAAGTGATTGATCACAGACTTTTCACCAATAAAAACAGATGAGAAAAGACAAATTTTTCAAAGGAAGAAGGAAAATTGTCAATGTACAGTTCCATATCCAGATAAACTATCCTTTAAGAGTCATAGCAAAATAAAGATACTTCAGACATACAAAGATGAAAGGGGTTTGAAGATCCTCACTGAACAAAATATTAAAGATACAATTCAGCAAGAAGAAAAGTGAACCCACAGGGAAACAATGGTAAACACAGATGTTGATAAATTGTAAAACTACAGTCTGTTTTACTGTTAATGTTTTTTTTAAAAAAATTTAATATTCTAATAATGCTAAGATTTGTAGATATAGGTGCACAATGAGTAGTTAAAGTATGTTAAAATCCTTATATTGTTTAGGAAGAGAAAAAAGATGCTAAATAATTTAGAATTGTTAATTTATGTAACTTCCATATATGTAGGTTTTTCAGTATTCTGGGCTAGACTCCCAAAAAAATCTTCCTGGAAAAGCAAAATGTCTCCCTTTTCCATTTTGTAGATGTAGTCTTCCTATCATATTTTATAAACAGCTTGCCTTAAACTAAGCTCATGTTTCAAGCTACTCTGTAGAAGTTTTGTTTAGGATCTCTCTCCCCCTCTGCTTTGGTCTTTTTCCCAGCTGAGTCATTTCCCTTCCCTTTTAACTTCCTTCATTTTTCATATTTGAACTTCAATTAAAAAAATAGCTTCCCCAACCCTCTACTCTTTTTTTCTTTTTCAACTTTTTATTTTGACATAATTTCAGATTTACAGAAAAGTTGCAAGAATAGTATAAAGAACTCCTATTTACCCATCACCTAGATTCCCCAAATGTCAACATTTTACCACAATGGCTTTACCTTCTCTCTCTTCCCACACACATCTTATTATATTACATGTATGTTTTATCTGTATAAAATGTTTTTCTGAACCATTTGAGAATAAATTTAAGACATGATGTCCCTTTACCCCTACATACTTAAGTATAGTCAGTTCTGCTATAATGTGACATATATCTTCCTAAAACTCACCATGCTTGGGGCACAATGCTCAAAAGCTTCATCAGTGATATGTTAGAAATAAGACAGAAACCTGATAAAAACAGTACACCATTTTATACATGTTCAGTGGGTAAGAAATATATAAATACTACAATAAATGTCATCTTTACCTTTAAAAAACCTGAAATTTGCTGTGGAAGTGGGCATCAGAAGGACTGCAGCACGTGGGTAGATTCTGAAGTGGTGGAAGAAGGATGAAGAACTGAAAGACCACTGTGGACAGAAAGCGTGTGGCTCATCACACACATGGTGAACTGAGGTAGCTGTTAGAGGTGTGTACATGTGTGCATTCTGCGTATTGCTACATGTCTTGGTTAATTTGAAATTTTGGTTAATTTGGGTGCAGTTTTCTGCATTCGCCTAGTATTTCTCATGGATATCATGCATAATCAAACATAATTGAACACGTTATGCTCAAATTGTTCCCTAATATATCAACTGCATTCGAACAATCTTGTGTTGTTAAGACAGGCATTACAGGGCTTCCCTGGTGGTGCAGTGGTTAAGAATCCGCCTGCCAATGCAGGGGACACGTGTTCGAGCCCTGGTCTGGGAAGATCCCACATGCCGCGGAGCAAATAAGCCCGTGCGCCACAACTACTGAGACTGCGAGCCACAACTACTGAAGCCTGCGAACCTAGAGTCCATGCTCCGCAACGAAAGAAGCCATCGCGATGAGGAGCCCACACACCACAACGAAGAGTAACCCCCACTCACCGCAACTAGAGAAAGCCCGTGCGCAGCAACGAAGACCCAATGTAGCCAAAAATAAAATAAAAGTGAAAAAATAAATTTATAAAAAAAACAAACAAGCATTACAGCAAACTGTATTTCCTAAAATCAAGAACAGTGTCTTATATAACCACAGTATAATGATCAAAATCAGGAAATTAACAATGGTACAGTAAAAATCTAATCTACAGACTTTACTCGGAATTCACCAATTGTCTCAATAATGTCTTTTTACAGCAAAAGAAAATCCTGGCTCATATATTGCATGCAGTTGTCCTGTCTCTTAGTCTCCTTTAATCTAGAATAGTTCTTGGGTCTTTCTTTGTTGCAAGACATTAACATTTTTGAAGAGTACAGGCCAGCTATTTTGTAGAATGTTCCTCAATTCAGGTCAAACCCTCTACTCTTACTTCAATCTATCACTGTTAGCTGAAGCACTATTAACGTCTGAAATCTTCCTGAATGCAATTCAAGTGTGGAGGTAGGGTCTGCGTCTTTTATCATAGCTCCCTTTGAAAAATCAAGTAAAATCTGCATTGGGAAACCTAGACAATGGCAGTTAATCTAACTGTCCTTAAAATAAAAATCCTTTCTTTTAAGAGAATTAAAAACTAAAAGACACATAGAAAGCCCATCTACCACAGAAGGTAATTGCCTTACCATAATCCGAAGTACAGAAGTACATGTCACTCACCGAACAGTCATTTTTAGAAGTCTGACATTCACACTAATATTTTAAGAAGGCTATTGTGACTGGAGGAGGAAGGTTGGGAACTAACATTTTTTTGAGCATCTACAATGTGGTAATTATACACATTATGGTAATATGCATTTAATCCTCATAACAGCTCTGTAAAATTGTTATTAATGTTCCAGTTTTACAGATAAGGAAACTGAGCCTAGATATGAACTCTTGCCTAAAGGCAGGAGGTATTGACGTAAAATCCTACATAAAGGCATTGAGGTAACATCCTCCACAAAGTTATAAGAAAAATAGGGGAAAGATATGTCCACAAAAATATATACTGAAAGATATGCCCACAAATAGATTAAAACTGCAAAAAATAGATTAAAATATTTGCAAATGAATCAACAAAGGATTAATCTCCAAAATATATAAACAGCTCATGCAGCTCAATATTAAATAAACAAACAACCCAATCCAAAAATGGGCAGAAGACCTAAATAGACATTTCTCCAAAGAAGACAGACAGATGGCAATGAAGCACATGAAAAGCTGCTCAACATCACTAATTATTAAAGAAATGCACATCAAAACTACAATGAGGTATCACCTCATGCCAGTTAGAATGGGCATCATCAGAAAATCTACAAACAACGGATGCTGGAGAGGGTGTGAAGAAAAGGGAACCCTGTTGCACTGTTGGTGGGAATGTAAATTGATACAGTCACTATGGAGAACAGTATGGAGGTTCCTTAAAAAGCTAAAAATAGAATTACCATATGATCCAGCAATCCCACTACTGGGCATATACACAGAGAAAACCATAATTCAAAAAGACACACGCGGGCTTCCCTGGTGGCACAATGGTTGAGAGTCCGCCTGCCGATGCAGGGGACGCGGGTTCGTGCCCCGGTCCAGGAGGATCCCACATGTCACGGAGCGGCTGGGCCCGTGAGCCATGGCCACTGAGCCTGCGCATCCGGAGCCTGTGCTCCGCAGCGGGAGAGGCCACAACAGTGAGAGGCCCACATACCGCAAGAAAAAAAAAAAAGACACATGCACCCCAATGTTCATTGCAGCACTATTTACAATAGCCAGGTCATGGAAGCAACCTAAATGCCCATCGACAGACGAATGGTTAAAGAAAATGTGGTACATATATACAGTGGAATATTACTCAGCCATAAAAAGGAACGAAATTAAGTCATTTGTAGAGACGTGGATGGATCCAGAGACTGTCACACAGAGTGAAGTAAGTCAGAAAGAGAAAAACAAATATCGTATATTAACGCATATATGTGCAACCTAGAAAAATGGTACAGGCGAACCGGTTTGCAGGGCAGAAATTGAGACACAGGTGTAGAGAACAAACATATGGACACCAAGGTGGGAAAGTGGTGTGGGGTGCGGGGGTGGTGGTGTGATGAATTGGGAGATTGGGATTGACATGTATACACTAATGTGTGTAAAATTGATGACTAATAAGAACCTGCTGCATAAGAAAAAAAATTAAATAAAATTCAAAAATTAAAAATACAATAAAATAAAAATTGAGCTATAAAAAAAACCCCTGCAATCTACTATTTCAAAATGAGCTAAAGATGCTAAGAAGATTATACAAAGTATGAAAGAACAACATACATACAAATTATAAAAACTTAGAAATGAGGGGATAGAACTCAGGAAAGAATTAGAAACAAAAGAAAAACTTTTCTGAAATGAAGACTAAACTAGAGGGAATACAAGAGCATATCAACTCAAAAGATGATGCTTTAAGAAAAACAAAAGAAAAAGAGAAAAACTTCAAAAATCAAAAATAAAGATGAGGGGCTTCCCTGGTGGTGCAGTGGTTGAGAGTCCGCCTGCCGATGCGGGGGACGTGGGTTCGTGCCCCGGTCCGGGAGGGTCCCACATGCCGCGGAGCGGCTGTGTCTGTGAGCCGCGGCTGCTGGGCCTGCACGTCCGGAGCCTGTGCTCCGCAACGGGAGAGGCCACCGCAGTGAGAGGCCCGCATACCACAAAAAAAAAAATAAATAAAATAAAGATGAATTCCATCTCAATAATAATATAAAGTTTAAAAAGCAATTGAGATAAAAAGATTTTAAAGAAAGTGAAAAATATTGAAGATAGGCAAAGAAGATCAAATACACAAATAATTGGAGCCCCTGAAGAAGAAAAATAAAGCAAAAGAATGGAACCAATGCTAGAACCTATCATTCAAGAAAATTTTCTTGGTATTAAAAAAAAGATTTGAAATTGTATGTTTCACATATGTTGAAAGACCACATTATATACCTGAGATGACAGACCCAAAATGACCACCCAAGACAGTCTAATAAAATGACTGGACTTCAGAAGAGAAAAAAATACTTAGGCTCTAATATAAAAAAGAACATGTGATTTATTAAAGAAAGAAAATTAAGGTTACCATCAGACTTTGACAGCAACACTTTTTGCCAAAAGAAAATGTAGTAACACATTTAAGATATTCAAGGAAAGAAAGTATAAGCCAAGGATTTTATATCCAACAAAACTGGCTCATCTAGAAAGGGCACAGAAAAATTGTTATCAACCTTTAACTACAGAGGGAATATTGTTCTCCTGAGCCTTCCTGAGGAATCTACTAGGGAGCCAGCTTCAGACAACCAGAAATGGCCAAAGAGTTATCACCATTAGAACTGGTTACAGTCACCTGAAGCCTGAGACTAAATGAGGGCTGAGAGAGAGACAGTCTAGTGTGTAATGGCTGTGTGTTCTAGCAAAGTAAATACAGTTCAACTACCCAAAATCTACTGGGAGAATAGGGAGAAAATATGCAAAACAAAGTTAAAAGATAATCTGTAATCATGCTGGTGGTAACATTTGCAGTGTTTACTGAAGCTGCTGTATATGAAAATAAATGAGTAATTATGGGATATTGTAATTCTATTATCCCCTGTGCCCTTTAGAACCAGAATCCTCAGCACAGAAGAAAGGAAGTACCAATGTAATAGGGAAGAGGTTAAGCAAAAGGTCTGTAATTTCGAATTTGGACTGGAGGTAACTATACATATACACATATGCACATGTATAAATGTATATGTGTGTGTATCTCCCTCCTCTGTCCATTGAAAAGGCCTGGAAACAATGACCAACCCAGTAGCAGTGAGTATCCTAAGCACCCAGGTTTTGGTCTCGAGACATTACTTCTCACTAAAAGAAACCAGTGCTTCCTAAAGAATTGTCTGATTCTAGGTTTGGGGGCAGGAAAGGTACAAGATGGGCCTGGAGCATCTTGTAATTTCAGATAACAAGGGAGCTAGGGTCACATTAAAAAAGAAAAACAACTCAGGGCCAACCTGAAGAAATTCTCACTGACCAAAATGGTACAGTGTGAGTTTCAATAACAATAATAATTGCAATGAACCCAAACCCATAAAATATGTTTAAATCCACCAGGTTATAATAATACACATACAAAAGAACTGTCATGTTCTGAGGGTGTTAGGGAACTAATTCTTATACTAAAAACTGGTAAATATAGGAAAGAATCAAGCATTTATCTTGTCTTTGCTATATGAACTGTGACACTGGGTAAGAACATATATAATAGTAAATGAAGGAAAGTGTCTCTTTATAAAAATATCCCAACCAATAAATGAAAAATAAACAATAAACTGAGAACATCATCATTTTACAACTCCCAATGAATAAAGAGATATAGGTATTAAGCATCACTGGCTACTAAAAATCACCAAAAAAAAAAAAAATGCAACCAGACTTAATATGTCTCACATAGACGTACCAAATACCACTTGCAATCTCACCAAAAAGACTGAACCTTAGTCTATCTAATCTCAAAACCCAGTCACCAATTAGCAGGAAATATAGAGGACAGAGGAACATGGTGAAGAGCACCATGATCACGCAATCAGCATGAAAGGGCGGAGGAGGAACCTATAAGTTAAAAGAGAATTTTAAAAGCCATATACTTTTTTTTAAATGGACAAGGCTAAACTATAGCATCTAGGGATACATATTTGGGTAATAAAACTATTTTTAAAAAATTCTAAAGTCAGGATGGTGGTTACTTTTGGCAGGAGGAAAAGGATTTTGATTGAAGGGGTTTCCGGAGAGGGTGGTAAAACTCCACTTTTGTCCTGGTTAGTGTTGGTCTTTAGTCGTTTATCTGATTAAGGCAGTTTTATCTGTTTTACAATTTGTTTTACAATAGAAAGATTTTTTTAAATGTATAATGATACCTATCTAGTGGGAAATATTGTAATGATTGAATGTCAACATTTCTTTGTAAATATTGTCGTCATGATGAGAATTCTTACTATTTTTTTCATTAAAATACGCTATCTTGACTTTGAAAAAGAAACCTTCATATCAACTCCACTGTTTTCTCATAGGATAGAATGTAGAGAAAACTCAGCTATAAATTAAAGAGCTATTTTTGTCTACTTAAAAACTATTGTTGATAATGGAGGAAGCTCTGCATGAGTGGGGACAGGAGTTTATATGGGAAATCTCTGTACCTTCCACTTAATTTTTCTGTGAACTAAAACTGCTCTAAAATACGAAGTTTTTTTTTTTTTTTAAAAAAACATGCCTAATATTAAGTTCTTTCCACGTGTGAGGCCCCATGCTGTATTATCTCATTTAATCTTCACAACAATCCTATGAGACAGATTACATTTGTACTCCCCCTTTTACAGATAAGGAAACTAAAGCACAAAGGGGTTAATAAACTTGCTCAGAATTACATCAATAGAAAAGTAGAACCCAGGTCTATATGACTCCTGTGGGCAGGTTCCATATTTGATCCATCTCTTGGTGCCCAGTCTCAACTTTTGGAATTAAACTGACTTACTGAATACTAAAGATCAGGAAACAGATATTAAGGTTACATAAGCTACTACCTATAGCATCACCTCTTGGAAGTGGAGAGAAAAGAGGCATGGGCTCCTTCGAGCCCGGTAGTCACAGAGACCCTCTTCTAGGACAGACTGATCTCCCCAGCACGAGGGCTTGAGTCCAAGCTGGCAAGATGCTTTCTGCATCAAGATTAAATGTGTTTGGGAAACCAGAGAGATGAAAGAAACAGCTCCATGCTGCTGACAGCAGGGAGTGCAGCAAAAATGTTTTCTGTACCCTAGGAATGCAAAGTCACCACCCTGAGACATTGAATTATCAACTCCAGACTAAGAGGCGAGATGTTAGAGTTCACGTTTCTTCACTAGATGCTGTAAACCATCACCAAAGAGGATCAGAAGCAGCATGGGACCAGTGGAGAAAACGTGAGTTCTAGAGGCAGACAGCCAGGGCCCCCAATCCTGGCTCCATCTCCTACCAGCATCTACCTCACCTGGGAGCTCTCTTTATCCCTTTCCTTGGCTTTCTTTTTCTGAACAACACTTATCACCACCTGATACAGTATATATTGACTTTCACCTTTGTTTCCTGTCTGTGTCTGCCTAGAATATAAGAGATGTGAGGGCTGGAACTTTATTTTGTTCACTGCTGCATCTCCGAGCACCCAGAACAGTGTCTGGCATAGTAGGGTCTTGTTAAATGTCTGTTCAAAGTTGTTGGTTTAAATTATTTCAACTCTCTATGCTTTAAGTTCCCTATCAAACCGGGGATATATACCATGCACATTTAACCAAGAAAATATAAGTAAAGGGCAAGAAGTAGGGGCTCAGTAGATAGCGGGTATTCCCTCCCATATTTCTTTTGCCTAACATTCCAAAATGGAGGATAAAACTAATCAACTCAGGAGAAAAGTTCCCTTCAAAGGAATAGATAATGACCTTTTAAGCTGGCAACTGACTTGCTCAGGACACCCTCAAACCCACAGACCATTTTTAATGCTGTGAAGATGAGAGTAAAAGTGCATCACAGTAGGAATATGGGCAGAGAAAAGTCTCAAGCAAATGGCTCATGAATAATGCCAATGAGCTGTGACTGAGGAGAGCAGGGTGAGTGGAGATCTGCCAGGTCACATCACTAACAGGGACCAGCAAACCAAACATAAATAATCTCCAGTTAAAGGCTTTCCAAAATTCCTGCCACACTTCCATGGAATGTGACTGCTGGTGAATTGGGCATTCACTGGATAAAAGGGAAGCTGCCTCCGTAGTCTGTTGTGGATGGTGGGGGGGGGGGATTAATAGAGAACAAGTGCTTTACATCCACCATCTCATTTAATTCTGAAAGTAATTTTAGGAGGGTGGCATTTTTATCCCCATAAAACAAATTAAGAACCTGTGGTTCAGCAGGGAAGGGCTTCCAGAGGTTTCACATCTCTTAAGTGGTGGCTTTCCTGGAATCGCAACTTTCTTTAGCCTGTACTGAACTGATAACTAACTACAACATACGCGGGGTACCTGGCCAACACTGGAATATTCCACTGCACACTTTAGAAGCTGCCCCCCACTCCAAAGCCCCTAGGAAGTGAATATATTAAGAAATTAGACATCTACTAGATAATAGTTGCTAGCTAACAAAACACCAGCCAATTCACTGAAGTCTGGAGTAGTCAATCAACATGTGTGGATTTCTAATACTCCTGTTAGTTCCAGGCTAAATCCCAAAAGTTTTAAATACCTTGTTCTTGTTTCATTGTAAAATAGGAACCAGCCAGACATATGTCAAAGATGCCCTGTGAAGGTATCATTTATGTAGAGATTCTCCTTCCTATTTTACAATTCAGGAACTAAGCTTCTTGAAAGTATAGTAACTTGCCTCGAGTCACATGGCTGGGAAGAGGCAGAGTCCAGGTTGGCACCAGGTCTAACTAGAAACCAGGTTTTTCTTTAACTTCACCATGTTGTTTATTATTTGCCGGGGGTGGGGGGTGTCACTAAATAGCCTTAATATCCAGGATCTGGGAGTGCTGATTCTGAGCCCGTCTGATCTCAGACCCACTCTCCACTTCTCTCTATTCTGTACAGAGAGCCTGAGTTCCCTGGGCTCCCGAGTCAGCTGGCTTCCTGACTGGTTTGGCACGTGTGAGGTGCTGGTGGGAGATGAAGAGGAGGAGAAGAGGGAGAGGCTGAGTGTTTCTCCTCTCTACCCTGCTGGGGTGGGCTGTCCAGCAGTGGTTCACCTCCTCTCTGACCCAAGCGCCCACAACACGGACCCACAGGTCCCAGCTTTCATCAGGTGACCCTGGCCCTGGACACAGGCCACCGCCTCTGCTGTTGCTAATTTCTGGATTACCTCTCTGCTCCCCTGTCAGCTGGATAACCATTTCCTTGTTTTCCCTCCTGTAAACATGAAGGGGTTCCTGTTGTCCTGGTTAGATCCTGACTGATACACGGATCAAGTAGCTGAACTGAGGGGACAGGGACTGGTGGCCTGCGGCCCTGCGCTGAGAAAGCTGAGTGATGGCTAGGCTCTATGTCGCAAGACCACCTGTTGGCCACAGTCCTCTGTCTGACTAGACAAGAAATGCTTTGGAAAAGGAACATGCATTTTTTCCCTGAGGCTCATAGCAATGAGACTGGGGTGAAATGAATGCATTTGGTATCCTAATTCCATGGCCTAATAGCAAGAAAAATTCATCATCAATCTTTAGCTACAGCAGTGTTTTCCAAACTGTGGTGAGAAGTAGTAGATGCATGGAATGTTAATAGGTAGTCTGTGGGGAAAAGGGCTTTGAAAAATGCTGGGTTAAGCAAAATTAACCTGATTTCTTTACAGCAGGGCTGTAGTAATGTACACTGTAAATATCTTAAAAGAAAAAAGTTATAGTATGCAATATGTGATGATCACAAATTTTATGTGATCAGAAAACATATCAATATCTTGTGGATCTAATATTTCAAGGACCACTCTTCTAGAAATGCTGGTTTACGGTATTAATGCTAAACCCCTTTGTGGCCTTCAAGGTCTTTCATGGACGACCATGCCATGTAGTTTCAATGCCCCTTGCCTTTGCAAGGGCTACTTTCTGCCCCTGCTCCTGGGGAACTGCTATTCCTCCTGCAAGGCACCATCCCAGGTGCATCCTTCCCTGGGAAGCTTGCCTTCAGCATCCAGGTGGAAGAGACTGGTCGTGCCTTTGGATGTTTACCACCTTGTACAACGTTCCACTATAGCAGTTACCACACTTGGCGCAACTCTCTGCTTACCTTCTATCTCTGCCCCTCACAGCCCTTAAGAACAGGACCGAGTCTTACTTGTCAGTGTGCGCTAGCCAGTGCCCTGGGCAGGTGGTCTCCAGGTCAGGTTTGTGGGGTGAACAAGTACATCAAGATTTTAAATACTTGTAACCACTTCCTGCTAAGGTTTGCTTATAATTGACTTAAAATTCATGTTAAATCAAATAAAAGTTCCATTGTTATGATGACCCATAAAAAATTAACCTTATATTAATGTAGCCTTTATTATGATGAAAATAATTGATTTTCTTAAAAATCCTAATATCAATTGAAAAACTACCACCATCAGGAATATTTAGCACCTGGATTAACACTGCTACCAGAAAGCTCGCCACTAGGTGTCAGCCAAGGAAAAGAGGAGGAAGGGCTGTACCTAAAAATGTTACTTTTTCATCCAATTATCGCCGTAAATATCAAATATTTAAACAACAAAATATTAGGCAACTAAAATTATCTATTAAAGCGATGTTTTTAAGAATATATCTAAAATTTTGAAATTTCCCCTTTGTAAAATTGTTTATAAATGGTTTTAGTTTACCTGTATTTTCAAGAAACATTTGCACAGATTAGAGACATTGACTCCTAAGAGGAGACCAGCTCAGTATTCTTCTGAAATGACCTCAAATTGTACATAACACAGACTATATGGTAATCACCATTGGGGTGAGCGGCCAGAGGAAAGAGCACGGTTGCTAGAATCAGACAGATGGGAGACAGCCAAATCTTGGCTCTGCCACTTCTTAAAAAAGTGACATAACCTTTCCTAGCCTTGGTTTCTCATCAGTAAAATGGGACCACACCACTTCCTCCATATGAGGACTGTAAAAATCAAATAAGGGAACATATATATAAAGAATGTAGCATAGAACAGATGCTTCATATTGTTTTCTTTTTCTTAGTATTTCAAGTCTCAATGATTTATTTAACAAAACTGTATTTCAGCTCCCAAACTACTAAGGACACTGTAACTAGGGACTATTCTAATTTCATTCACTCCACAGAGAGTTATCAAGCACCTTCTACGTACCAGGCTCCGTGCCAGGGATACATGAGTAATCACGACACTCCACTGTGGCTTCCATTCCTTTGTGAGAGGGTAGCATAAGGCTGAGTGTGACTGTCTATTTCTGAGACTATACCCACACCTCATAGAAGATCAGTGTGGATGCATGTCTGAGGGGTTGCGTGGTGGGAGAAGGAAATCTACAATTTTATCCCCTAATCACCATAAATACCATAATGTCCTCCACAGAAAAAACCCACTATCACTCCTCCTTACGTTACTGAACCTCTACTGTGTGCTGGGCGTATAAGAAGGAATAAGACAAAATCTTGTTCTCAAGAAGCTCACACTCTAGCTATGTACGTGAAGTCATGTAACAGTGCTTCAGGCTCTAAATTGTCAAATGTTGTAACTGCTTGAAAATGGATCAGAAAGGTTTCTTTTTCAGAGTCTCACTGAAAAAGTAAGAGACCCTAAAGCAAGATCATTTGACTTAAAACACTGGTAACAATAACCATTTCTCTTTGCCACTGCTTCCACAGAGATACAGTATTTAAAACTGTATCTGGCGCAGTGGTTAAGACTCTGCGCTCCCGATGCAGGGGGCCTGGGTTCGATCCCTGGTCAGGGAACTAGATCCCACATGCATGCCACAACTAAGAGTTCGCATGCCGCAACTAAGGAGACCGCCTGCCGCAACTAAGACCTGGCGCAATCAACCAACCAAATAAATAAATATAAAAACTATGTTAACAAAAATAAAACTGCCAGGATGGATTCAGCTTACTCCATTAATATACTCGCCTTGTGTATTTTCCTAACTAGAACTGAATATTTACTGCACGTGGTGATTTCACAGAGGATGATCCTCTCCAGATCCTAACTGCCTGGGGTTAGCTACCATGCAGATGCTGGTTGTGCCCTTGTTTTACATTTACATGTTCACGGTGTGGCGTTTGTGTCAGATTCTTCTTCTCATGCTCTAAGATGAAGCTGTGGATGGATGATTTTTTAAAACTAAGCATCTATATTGTGCAACACTGAAATATGACCACCAGTCTTTCTGATGCATAGTATGCGGAAAAAGGGTATTATTCATTCATCTGTTCATCCATTTATTCAACAAACATTTAATGAGCACTTACTAAATATTAGACTATGTAAAGGACACCAAGGAGTACCAAACATGGTCCCATCCTATAGGAACAAAGTAAGAAAGGAGCCAGGATTATTAAATGAGATCAAGTTAAAGCCTGGAATTCCTCCTGGATAGTCTAAGATACACTAGCTGTGTTTTATTTTTCAAGTATTTTAGAACATATGGGGATTTCATTTTGATCATATTCAGTGATGCTCTTTGAAATCATACAGTTAAGCTTGATCATTGTGTTGAAGCGGATTTCCTGCCAGTTCTCATCTTCTCTCACCTAAGGACCAACTTCTTACTTGGGCAGTCTACTTCTAGAACAACAGCTCTTAGTTCAGTGAGCATTCACTGTGGGGCTCAAGGTGCCAGGACTCCCAAACTGTGTTCCCAAGCCACATCAGTGTCCCTGGGAAGTAGACAGTGAAGATTTCGTGCCAATATCGAACAAGGGTCATCTCCCAATAGGCAAAAAAGGTTTTGATGAAATAGGAAAAAAGATTCTCAATTATATTTTCTCTTATGCATTTTAGAAATTAATGCATTTCTGAATTTTAAAACCTTGGTACCACCCCTCCCATTTGCCTGTAAGTGCTGGTGAGTAGTAACATGAATGAATAAATATAAAATAAATGCTGAAGGAAATAATTAAATGGGATTTCTTATAAATCCTTTATGCATTATTTGAGATAAAAGCTGAACTTTCATAGTTACTTCAAAAGACAGGAATAAACGGGCCAGAATCTCGTGTTTCCACTGGTTCCAGGTAGCCTGACACCTGCTGAACAACTATGGCCACCACCACTGTTCTAGAATGTGGCAGTCTCATCTCTTCCCCTTCCTCCTTTACCTTATTGTCACCCAGGAAAGGTCATCCTCATTTAGTTAAAATCTGCTATCAGCAAAAAGCTACATTATTGCTATTTTTCTCAATAGTCCTACAAGGTAGGCATTATTTCCATTTTACAGATGAGAAAATTGAGACTCAGGTCATCTTCAGGCAGATGACTGAGCCAGGATTAAAACTCAGGTGACTCCAAAGACCACACTCTTTCCATCACACTCAGGAGCCTTCTTAGCCACTCGGAGGCACAGAGCTACAGTGCTGGTCCCTGGAGCCCTGGTGTTGGGAGCCCATCCCCTTAACCCTGCTTCACTCCCAGGACATGATCTTGACTTGGGATGAACACTGAAATGAGAAAAAATGGTAACCAGTAATTCACCAGCCCCTTCTCTAGTCTACCATATACTCCTGTGTCAATGCATCTATTTAGCTGAGGCCTGTAGGTTTTGGCTATAATACCCTACCTACTTGCCTAAAACAAACTGGGAAATAAGAAAATCTTTCACCAACTTTTCCTACAGAACATTCATGGGTGGGTACCTATCCATGCTTCACAAACATACCACTGTCCACTTAAAAATAGCATGGGCTCTGTGTGGAAACAGTTTGGTGGTTCCTCAAAAAGGTAAACATAAAATTACTATATTACCCAGCAATTCCACTCCTAAGTATATACCCCAAAGAATGGAAACCAGGGATTCAGATACTTGTACAGGAATATTCATAGTGGCATTATTCTGAATAGTCAAAAGGTGAAAACAATCCAGTGTCCATTAACAGAAGAATGCATACAAAAAGTGTGGTATATACACACTTATGGTGGAATATTATTCAGCTGTAAAAGGGGATGAAGTTCTGACAGATGCTACAATGTGGATGAAACTTGAAAACATTATGCTAGCTGAAATAAGCCAGACACAGAAGGACAAATATGATATAATTTCCTTTATATGAAATATCTAGAATAGGCAAATTCAGAGAGACAGAAAGTAGATTAGAGGTTACCAAGGGCTGGTGGAATGGGGGAATTGAGAGTTACTGCTTAACGATTCAGAGTTTCTGTTTGCGGTGATAAAAAATTTTGAAAATACATAGTGATTGGTGGTTGTACAACATTGTGAATGTAATTAATGCCACTGAATTGTAACTTAACAATGGTTAAAATGGCAAATTTTGTGTTATTTATGTTTTACCACAGTTTAAAAAAAGAAGAAAAGCAAGGGCTCTGGAGAGACAGACATGGATTTGACTCCCAGTTCGACCATTGCCAAGCTGTGTGGAGAATCTCAGAGCCAGCCCAGGGGCGTGCATATCAGCCCCTTCCAGGCTTCATCTAATTTCTCCTTTCCCTTGGTCACTTCCTTATCTCATCTTGTTTTACTGTACATATTGCTTTAAGGTTCCTCAAGCTTTTCCTTTTTTAGCACAAGATAGAGGCACAGACAAATTAGTAATATCCTTTATATGTGTTCTGGGTATACTCTGCTTGCCTCTGTGGAGGGCAGGGAGCGCACACCACGAAGCGTTCTTAATTCTTTCCATTTTGAGCTGCTCCTAGGCTGAGTCAACAGAAATCTGCTTCCTAACCATGTTGTGACAAGTTAGCACCCAAAGTCAGGCTCTTGCATGCAGACTTGTATTTCTTCTACTCAGAAGACATCGAAATAAAGCGTATCAAAGCTTTATTCACAAAGATGTTTGGTGGAAATATTAATGATAATCTCAAAAAACTGGGAACAATCTAAAGGTCCGACGTGAGAGAGTGTTTACAGAAATTAAGGCAGCTGTACTTGATAGACTATTCTGCAGCCGTGTAAAAAAGCCTAGGATGTAATAATGTTAAATGGAGGAGAAAAAACCTTTTAACTTAGATTTAAAAGCAACTTTGTAAAAACTTGACATAATGAAAAATAATAATACACAAACTGTAGTTGAGGTAGTTGTGTTAGTTCAGTGGAACTACAGTGATATTTTAATTTTTCTAGTTTGTACATATTTTTCTACTTCTGTTACACTAAAAACATATAAATACAGTTTGGGTTTTTTTTTTTTTTTAACCATGAGATCAATGGTGTTAGTCAACCAGGAGAGAGATATATATAGTATTTTTCTGACCTGCCCCAACATGACCCTGTCCATTCATGCTTGCAAGCCAGGCTATCAATCTGCTTTTATCTTGACTTCTCTCTCTTCAAGGGTTTTGGGTGGATAAATATGACTCAGCAGAATCATGTGACAAATCAGGGGCTGTATGGTGGATGAGGCCAGTGTACCCACAGCTGAATCTGGAAGCCGGGCCTCTTGGGAAGGACTAAGCAAGCAGCACTGGAGGAGCTGGCTGCTGCCTTCACAGCCTCCTTCGCGGTACTGATGTTGACTGCCAGTTTACTGTCCCCACCTCGGCCATCGCTCCCTGTGGGAAGGGCTGGGCTCCATGCATCCTGGGGAAGCCCAGCCAGCACACTGGCCCAGAGAGAGCCACACGAGCTTGTTGAATAAACAACTCTCACAGTGCTCCATCTATACTGGCCTTTCCACAGCTACTGGCACAGAAGAGGATGCATCTTAAAGCACCAATTCCCATCAGTTTTGCTCTTTGATCTAACATTCACCAGGGACCTGCAATGGGCCAGACATGGGAAAAGCACCTTCACAGGCACTGCCTTAAGATGATTCCACGTAGCCATGAGCTATGAAATAAGAAACTATGGACAGAAAAAAGGATGCAATTAAAGCACACAATTCTATTTTTGAAAGTTCTTTAAAACTGAGGGCACTGTGTCTTCCAAAGAGAGGGTGGTGGTTTAGTCTTATTCAGATTTCAAGATGATATAATTTTAAACAAAGGAGTGAGGTAAAGTAAGATTCTTTTTAAAATTCATTCGTTCTCCCTAGGAGAGAGAAAGGGGACTCGAGGCAAATTCAAGACCCACACTGCTATACACATCCTCCCAAAGTTGCAATCTTCTACCCAGCAGAGAAAGGATGCTTGGCCCAGCAATTAAAATCATTTGTCTTTTATCCCCTTCCTGCCAAAAAGGACCCCAGCCCTAACTAGTTAATCCCTAACACACACTGCTACTCCCAGAGTTGCCTGGCAACTGCTAGGAGGCGTGTCAGAGAGCAAGAAAGGCCTAAATAAATGAGCTGGAGCCTGGGCTGTCGCTTGACACGGATAAAGGGGGTTTTTCCAAATGGAGCTGCCTGGCTGCTTGTGGTTCTGTCATTTAAGTGGAGAAGAACAAGTTGGCTTGGCCGATATTGTTAAATACCTTGGGCTTTGCACCTGATATTCTCTGAGTGATTGAAAAATGGGTCACATGCCCTTCTGATTTGCCTACACTCTCCCCTCTGCCAGGCAGGACCAATCTCCAAAGCCTAAAGACAGGGCAGGAGCAATGTGTATGTACTGAACAGGGGTCAAGGGCCAAACCCGGCCCCACACACTTCTCTGTTCTTCCATTTCTTTCACTCATCCTTCCAACCACTGTTCCAAAATACATACATTGATGCCTCTGCTATGCTATGACCCATGCCCGGCGCTGGAAATGCAGAGAAAGAGTTGTTAACGTGGAACACCAGGAAACCAGAACAAAGGCAGGCAAGAGGGTGGGGTGGAAGAAACCTGCGTTTTTGAGTCAGGCTGACCTGAGTCCGATTCCTGGCCTCTGCTACTTGCCAGGAAGTCAAGGCAACCTCAGCCCCTCTCCCAAATCTGTAACGCGGACAGCAAGGGGCAGTCACGGGGAATTACTGAGACTACGGATGCAAAGCAACTCAGGGGTGAAGCCTGTTGGAGGCCGCCGAGCAGGTAGGAGACTCGGCTGTGGTTGGACACCCTGGCGTCTCACTTTCTGATCCTCGGGAGGAATAGGTCACTTGGCCCTGAAGAGAGACCCTACCGGGGAGCCCACAAAGGTCCTCTGGCTCTGGGACAGGCACATGGCAGAAGGCACGGACGGAGAAGAGCAGCCTGGCACATGGCCGGGCCTCAGCAAGGGGGCCACCTTCCTCTTCTCTTCCAGGCAGGGGAAAGAAAATAAAGCTTGAGACTCCCCAGCCAGCTGCGTTTTAAATTTTTTCCAGTAGGAGAGGAAAAAAAAGGCCAAGGAGTTGAAAATCTCAAGCAAGCTCTGGGCCGCGGAGGAGCTGTGGCCCATCTCTGCTTCTTGGGCTGGGGTTGGCTCCTCCTGAGGGGTCCTGCGGGAGCCGAGCAGAAATGAGCACCGTCAAGTCTGTGATGTTTCATGTTTTAAAAAACCCAAACCCTGTGACTTTTCAGTGACCCAAGTCCCATGATGGCAGCCGCTGGCCCAGGTGGGAAAAGCCCCCAGGCTGCACTGTGCGGTGCCCCTGCAGGCAGTCTTCGTCCTCAGCCACGGACTGTTCTCCACTTGACCTGTCCCAGAGTCTCCCCTCAAGGCTACCAACCACTTCTGGCCACCAGCTTTCTCCTTTACTTTATGAATCGAAGGCCTTAAGTGTACTCGGGTCCTTTGACCCAGTAAAACCACGTTGGGGATGCTGCCAAGGGAAATAATTCAGACCATGGAATGAAGGTTTATATAAAGATGTTCACCACAGTGTGGTTTAAGATGGTGAAAGGTTACTGACAATCAAAAGGACCAGTGCTGGGATAATGTGGTGGGCCTCGGCACTGGTTTCAGATGGCAAGAACCTGATAAAAATCTCTGTGAGTAGGGCCCAGACATCTGCCTTTTTAAGAGCCCCACAGGTGATTCTGATCCACAGCCAGAGTTGAGACTCACTGGGGTCACCTGATGGGAGATGTGCAGCCAATGTTTAAGAAGAGTTTTTAGGGCTTCCCTGGTGGCACAGTGGTTGAGAGTCCGCCTGCCGATGCAGGTGACGTGGGTTCGTGCCCCGGTCCGGGAAGATCCCACATGCCGTGGAGCGGTTGGGCCCGTGAGCCATGGCCGCTGAGCCTGCGCGCCCGGAGCCTGTGCTCCGCAACGGGAGAGGCCACAACAGTGAGAGGCCCGCGTACCGCAAAAAAAAAAAAAAAAAAAAAAAAAGAAGAGTTTTTATATGATATGAAAAAATGCTTACGATCCACTAAAAGACAAAACTAAATAACAGGGAACTGGATTTCTTTGCCAGGAATATCTCAACTAACTAAAAGTAAAAAATCAAAACCCCAAACCGAAATGAAACAAAAACAACCCCAATCTTCCAACTTATCCCCCCTCCCCCTTGTATATAGAAGAGATAACTAATAAGGACCTACTGTATAGCACAGGGAATTCTACACAATACTCTGTAATGGCCTATATGGGAAAAGAATCTAAAAAGAGTGGATATATGTATATGTATAACTGAGTCACTTTGCTGTACACCTGAAACTAACACATTATAAATCAACTATACACCAATAAAAATTTTTAAAAAAAGATGAGGAAAACAGGCTCAAAAACAAACAGACAAAACAAAACAAAATAAAAACCCCCCCAAACCCTAGAAGCTTGGTAGAAACAGGTTAACATGTTATCTCAACTCCAGATGGTAGGATTATGGGTATTTTCTCATTTCTAGGCCTGTTGCTTTATTTTATTTTTTAAAAGATTTAATTTAATTTAATTTTTGGCTGCGTTGGGTCTTCATTGCTGCGTGCAGGCTTTCTCTAGTTGTGGCGAGCGGGGGCTACTCTTCGTTGCGGTGCACGGACTTCTCATTGTGGTGGCTTCTCTTGTGGAGCGCAGGCTCTAGGCGCGTGGGCTTCAGTAGTTGTGGCACGCGGGCTCAGTAGTTGTGGCTTGCGGGCTCTACAGTGCAGGCTCAATAGTTGTTACTGCTCTGTGGCATGTGGGATCTTCCCGGACCAGGGCTTGAACCCGTGTCCCCTGCACTGCAGGTGGATTCTTGTCCACTGTGCCACCAGGGAAGTCCCTAGTCCTGTTACTTTAAACCTTTTTTTTTTTTTTAAAACCAAGAGCAGGGGTTTTTTTGGTTTTTGGTTTTTTTTAAATAATCAGAGAAACAACTAAAGACAATGTGGCCCCTATGCCCTCAGCACTGTGCTGCCTGTCACCCCAGCAGGCTCACCCAGTCACCGTTCCCCAGGCACCACCCCCACCATGTGGCCTGACTCTAAAACCCCTGACCCCTTCTTGAGCTCACATGCACTGTGCAGTCATTATTTTAATTAATCTCACAATCTGGCATTGGAAGTGTTGTTATTCCATTTTTTAGATGAGGAAAATTGGCTATAATTAAATCTATGGTTTAAAAACCATCTAGATAACATGGTGAGGCTTGGTCAGAAACTTTCAGGTCCTCTGGCTTCCCTCTTGGCCTTACAGAAAAAAGCCATTCTAGTACAGATAAATCAGACCAAAGCACGACAAGTCTGCCTTATTTCACTAATTCTAAGACACAAATTTCTTCACATTTTAACATCTCTGAAATCTGGATGTCTTACAATTGACGGCATCCTTCAATTATAATTGGCAGCACCCTTTCTTAATGATACATGCAATAGTGGTACATCTTATGATGGAATGACAGCTAAAATTCAATGAAATGTACCATGTTTACAACCAAACTCATCAGCCTATCCTCAAAATGCTACTTTTAATGGCTATATAATATTCTATCATATGGATATACTTTAATTTACTTAACCAGTTGTTTATCATTATGGACACTTAGTCCATTCTGTGTTTTTATCATTATAAATCTGCTACTGGGGACACCTTTACTTCAAGCTTTCCCTTTTTCTACTATGGGCATCATCATTCTCTTCCTGATCCAAATCTTGGGAGATATTTTGACATTTCTTGCCCCTCATCTCCCATATTTTTTCTATTTCTAGACTCATCTAGTCATTTCTTCTTCGTGGTAACTTTTCCTGGTGTAACCACTGGAGGGCTTTCTTCTGAGTTCCCCAGCCGTCCCCCAGTCTCTGCTTCCAGTTTCCTTTTCAGTCCAGCACTGCATTACTGGTCAAACATGACTTCAGTCACACCTCATCTCTGCCCACACTCCTAGCCCACCATCCAAGGCTCTGTCAAATCTGGCTCCAACCTTTCCTGCAGCCCCATCTCCCCACCCAAACCCATGACTCCAGACAAAGGGGCCATGAAGGGTCCTGCCTCCAAGCCTTTGCTCACTCAGATAACCCCATGCCCACCACAGGAAGGGATGCTGCTGTCTTTCTTTTTCCAAGTTTCAGCTTTCCTATGAGAGGTTCTATGGCTCACTAGCTCCTTATAACCATCTGGAAATGCAGAATGATAGGTATGCTTATTCTCATTTCACAGTGAAGAAGCTGAAGTTTAGAGAGATTAAGTGCCGAAGTACAGAGCCAGGCTTTAAACTCCAGGACTTGCATCCTTAAATCCGATGCCTTTGAGAGCCAAGTGCAAGTACAACCATAAACTTCTCTGGAGGAGCAACTTTTGCCCGGATCACATACCCAGCAATACGTACCAGACTCAACAGCCTCTGGATTCTAGACGTATACATGACAACAATGATGTCATTGTAAGAGTGGAAATACTTCATGTCTATCAGTTCCCAGCAGCCTAAGGAAAGGACTGGGCCAGTTGTCCCATTCTCACTTTAAAGATGGGAAGAAGACAGAATTTTCTTTGAATTATACCAGCTCTCAAAACAGCACTGAACCTGACTGGTTTGGATGGGCCCAAGGTCAGGACAAAGAATCAGAGCCATCTGTCTTGGAGACAAGCAGGATGTGAGAAACTTGCTTTAAGCTGAAGGGCTTTTTAGGACCTAAGGGAAGTATTTCTTAGGAAGCAAAGAGAGTGCATCCCTTCTATTATGTGACCATGACATTGCCTGAAGCTGAGGCAGCCTAGCGAGTCAGGCCCAAGTGTTGGATGGAAGACAAGGAACAAGGGGGCATTAGGCTGCTGCTCCCTGAGCAGCCACTGCCCCAGCCACTTCACAGAGCATGCGCCCTGGGTGAAGGGAAAACAAGGTGTTTGCTATCGCTCTGTGCTTCACTTACACACGCAATGGAGTCATAATAGTGAAAAAGTACTTAGCAAGGTATAACTGTGGCTTATGAGGAAGCATGGTCAAGATTCACTGTCAGAGTCTGCACATGAAATGCACTGCCTGATATCTACTCATCTTCTGTCATTTAATCTAATAAAATGCTATGGGTTAAAACAAAAACAAACATCCTGACCTACAGGCAGTGTGACCTGGGCTGGTCCCTCACAGCCACTGTGACTAGGCTGGGTGTGGCTGCCGTCTCCGCCTGTTCAGGATGAATGGAGCTCCGTGCTCCCTAGAGAAAAGGGCTGTCAGCAAGGTCCCCTCCAATGTCCTCTCCTATGCAGCGACCCAGGTCCCTGGGCCAATTTCTCCATTCTCCTTGGCCAAGAGGCTACGAGGAGGCAGATATCCGATGAAAGCTTCTCACTGAAGCTGGGAGAGCTGGTAGCTTCTTTGGTTTTAGGGATGACCTGGTGTCTTCATATCCACACTATAACTAATCACCTCATGGATGAGGCAACAGAGGCTCAGAAAGGTTGAAGGGCCATGGGGGCAGAAGACATTTTTCCCCGGTCCTCAGTATACTTTGTAGTCAATACATCAAGACCACTCTGGGAACCTCTAAGAACTGAGCCCCCTGGATGCCTTGCTTTCTCAAGTGTGGAGTAGAGGTCCCCGTGCAGGAAAAGGGCGTTGAGGCACAGTGGGAAAGCATGGGCACTGGGCCGACCTACCTGGCCCCTCCACTGGTCAGCAAGTCATTGCTTCTGTGAGCCTTGGTTTCCCCATTTGTCAAGTGGAGATGATCACTGCTACCTCACAGGCTTACTGCACTCCTCAGTGAGAGCAGGTGTGTGTGCAGTGCTGGGCACCGTGCCCCACAGAGGGTGCTACCGACCAGGGAGCGGAGGGGCCCTCACGTTCACAGGAGCAGAGAGTGCTTCGCACAGGGCAGCTCGGCTTCCTTGTGCTAAGAGGTAGCTCGAGGGGAGGCCACTCCCCCAGCCCTCCAATACACACACACACAACCTCTTTTGGTGAATTCAACAACCAGATGAATAGCAGGTTTCCTGTGGCCCTGACCAAACATGGATTCGTGACATGCCAAGAAGCTACTCACCGGCTCTATTTTCAGAGCGTTTCGGTAGCTGCCGAAGAAAGCGGCCTGGGCCTTGAGGAAGGCTCTGGCCACACCATCGCCAGTTGTTGTGGAGACCTTCTTCAGCCGGTTCTTCAGTGAAGAGATCTGGTGACACAAAGGAGAGAGAGGCTGAGGGCAGGGTTGGAGGAGGATGGCTGGCTACACCCAGCACACACAGAGCTCTAGAGAACCCCCAGGATGGGGATGGATTTGACACATCAACTGCTGGGAGAACAAACACACATTCAGTATTGGGGCAGGTTTTTGAAATTTAAATAAATCTTGCTCCTATTAGGGAGTATCTAATAAAAACAAAAACAAAACCACTTTCTAAGCAGTTTCAATGTGCCAGGTTAATTGCTTTCACATAAATTTTCTTACTTAATTCTTTCAACAATCCTGTAGGAAAGGGATTGTGCTCCCATCTTACAAGGGTGAAACAGTCTCAGAGAGGTAATATTACATGCCTAGTAACAAACCCAAGAAGTGACCAAGTTGGAATATTAATTGAAGTCTTATAATCTGAGCCCAAACTACACAAATTTTTTTAGTTCCAATTCCATTTCCTCTTCAGATTACTTACAAATATTAGAAATAAATGGCTTATTTATAACAGATTATAATATACCTCATACTCTAAATATGTATTTATTAAATGTACTATAAATTATATATTTATTAAATATATATAAAGTATATATAATATGTATATTATTATAAACCTCATATTCTAAAGGAATAGTCATTATATAGACTTACAGAAACACACTTATATAGCTTACAGATATGCACCCAACAGATTAAAACAAAATAGACAAGAAAGTCATGGCAAAGCAAAAAGGGAAACATGAGAAGTTGTGAGATTCTTTGGGTCCAAAGCAGTTGCACACATGAACACAAAATTTCCTGAAAGTGAGAATGAAAAGAGATTTTTTCCTATGAGTCCTCAATGTAGGAAAGATTGTGTGACATGACGGTTGTTGCCCTCAACGTCAGAGACTACATTAAGCTTCCTGGTCTGTTTCCAATATGCCATCCATCTCAGGAAGCCATATTGCACAACTTCTGGGCACACCACTCACACTATGTTCCATGTGAAAAGTGTCCCTGGAATTGTGCAACTTGGTAGCCTTGAGTCAATGGTGATACAATGGTGAGCAAAACCAGACAAGGGTCCTCCCCTCATTAAACTTATATTCTCGTGAAGAAAATACCAATACATATGACATTGCTACCATGACAAGCCTGTGACAGAGCTCACCAAGGAGGTCAAGGAAGGCTTCCCAGAGAGAAACAGGCTTAGACTGAGATCTGAAGGATGAGCTGAAGTAATTAACTTGCAAAGAGGGGAAGGAACAGTGTACCAAACACGGGGATCAGCATTTGCAAACACACTGTAGTGAGGAGGAGTTCAGAGACTAGGGAGAACTGTGGCTTCAGTGGAGAGAATGGAGAATATGGCTTAAAATGAAGATAGAGGGAAAGGCAGGGGTCAAGAGCTGTGAATACATTAAGAAATTTTTTCCTTCATTTTGAGATAAAGGTAAAGCTAATGACTGTTTTTAAGCATGTAGGTGACATATGAAGAGAACATTTCAGGAATCTGTATGGGGCTTAGATATAGGACTACCTAACGGGCCTGACATTATTTAAGGATAAAATTTAGGGTAAAATTTAAAGATGAAATAGGAAATTAGATGCAGGTGGTCCATAAATCATCCACAAATTTTTAATATGAACGAGTAATGATCATTTTTCTGGGTATAGGCTGTATAGCTATCCTCAGGTTCCTAAAGGTGCCTGTGAACCTAAAAATATTAAGAATCTGGGATGGATTACATATACTCTTTTTTTTTTGCGGTATGCGGGCCTCTCACTGTTGTGGCCTCTCCCGTTGCGGAGCACAGGCTCCGGACGTGCAGGCTCAGTGGCCATGGCTCACGGGCCCAGCCGCTCCACGGCATGTGGGATCTTCCCAGACCGGGGCACGAACCCGTGTCCCCTGCATCGGTAGGCGGACTCTCAACCACTGCGCCACCAGGGAAGCCCGGATTACATATACTCTTGAAATGCTCCATGGACATTATTTCTTATTACCAAGCTTCTGATAAGGGGTTTGTAATAGCTTATTAAGATATATTTTACATATCATAAAATTCATTCATTTAAAATCTATAATTCAGTAGTTTTAGTATAGTGACAGTGTTGTAGAACTATCACTATAATCTAATTCCAGAACACTTTCATCACCCCAAAAAGAAAACCCATCTTACTGGCAGGTACTTCTCACTCCCCACTAATCCTGCTCCTCTCCTCCCTCACCCCAGTCCTAGGTAACCACTGATCCACTTTCTGTCTCTATGAATTTGCCTATTCTGGACATTTCTTACAAATGGAATCATACAATATAGGTGGTCTTTTTTTTGTGACTGGCTTCTTTCACTTAGCATACTGCTCATTATAAACATGTTTCATCCACATTGTAGCACTTATTAGTACTTCCTTCTTTTCCACAGTTGAATAATATTTCATCCTATGGAAAGACCACATTTTATCTCTTCATCAGCTTCATTATTAATAATATTAATTAATAATAATAATTAACGCTGCTAAAAACATTCATGTATATGCTTTTATGTGGAGACAGCAGAGATTCTGAGGCAAGAAACCAAATGGCAAGAATCCTCTGTTACCAGATCTTTTAAAATGAAAATAATCCGTGTTTACTGAGCGTAGGGGAAGAAACCCTGTGCTGCTGCTCAGGGGCGCGCCACATGCTTGGACAATCTAGTGAGTGAAGGTGCGATGATCTACTTCTTGGCTACGTCAGAAGGGACGGGAACATGCGTTGAGGGGGCAGCCACCCCATCTCCACTCGGACGTGGGCCAAGGAAAACAATTTTCCTCTGGAGGCAGCCTGGAGCCCCGCCCCCCGATTCTGGCACACATGCGCCCCAGCACCACAGTGGTGAGAGCTCACGAGAAGCAGCACAGGCCACTCAGCGCCCTGGCAGTCTGTCATGGGCCTCCAACTTGAAATAGCAATGTGAAAAAGAAACATGCTTTATTAAAATGTTACAAATATTGCCCACTTCCCACCCTCCGAATAATAAAAGTCCTGCCTTTCCCAGGACGAGGGTGACATTTCCATCCTTTGAAACAGTAAGCCGGTGTCTCTCTTTTGTCTCCTCAAAGCCCTTGGGCCACCTGTGCCGCAGATTATTCCTCACTTAACCTTCCTTGGCCTTTTGCTTTCTTTCGGGAGGTGTTTTAATTACCTTGGACTCACAAGGCTGCACTTCAGGTGAGCCTCTCCTAATGGCCTCATTACCATTTTACACAAAGAAGTCGTTGCTGATCGTAACTAAGCAAATAGGAGTGTGTGCCTTCCGGCCTGCCCCAGCTGCTCTGAAACCAGCCAAGTGGTCCTGGGCTCTTGGTGCCCCTGTGACCACTCAGGCCAAGACTTCTGAAGACCTCTCCTCACCCTACAACAAGGAGAAGCTTTTGTCAGCACTTCAAACTTTGAAACTTCAAGTATATGCACAACTGATAACTGGTGATAGCATACTGTCCTCTAAATAAAAGTGAGGAAGGAAAATCTAAGGCTTAAATAACCCACAGTCATACATCTAAAACCCAACTTGCTCTGAGTGCTCCTGGGGGTGCTGGTCAAGTCATTAACATCAGGGATCATCAGGCATAATTTGAGGGGACAGAAAAGCCAGCAAGGGTGGTTTCCTCCTTTAACGAGGTATCAGGAGGGAGACAGAAAACAAAGGGAAGAGAGTACAAAATTGAACTTGTCAGCATCTTAACTTCCCTCCTCCTCCTCTTTTCCCATCTTGGATACCGCAGCATCATCCAGCCAGTCTCCTAGGCTAGATTCAGATGTTAGATTCCATTCTTCTCCTTCCCTTCCTACAACCATTCTCCACATCTTACCACCCTCCTGCCAATATATCCTGAACCTCTCAGTGCCCACGACCTTGGCCCTGTGCTGCTCAGCTCTACCCATCTTCTCTGACCCAGATCAGTGGAGTAGTTTCCCAGATCAGATGGGCTCTCTGTCTTTAGTTTTCCTTCAATGCCATCTACCCACAGCTGTCCCAGTATTCTTGGAAATATGTGAATCTGATCTCTATCAAAATCCTTCAGTGCCCCTACCCTTGGCCATCACCACCTGCAGGAAAACATCCCAACTCCTCCGAGTAGTCTGTGACGCTTTCCTCAGCTGGCCTCGCTTCCCTTGGCCCCCCGTAATGGGTATTTGATTGATACTGAATTGCTATCTAGAAGCATATACTACCCTCTAGCCCAAACACATGCTGACAACTCAGATGGAGTTGTCCCTTGTCCCTTTCTGCCCTACTTGTGAACATCTATTTACCCTTTGAAAGACCATCCAAGTGTCCATGAGTAGGGGCCTATTAAGTAAATTATACCACATCCTTGAAATATTGCATAGCTGCTAAAAAAAAAAAAAAAAAAAAAAAGTGGCAGTACTCTGTGAACTAACATGAAAAGATGTCCACAAACTACACCCAAATGGGGAGAAAACACAAGTTACAGAGCAATATATATAACATGAATCATTTAAAAAAATATATATGTATAAAAATCATTTATATATATACGTAGTAAGAATCTAAAATGCCACGTATCAAACTTTAACCATGTAGGGATGCTTTCACTTTCTATTTTATGCACTTCTGATTGTTTTGATTATGCTTTATAAAAAAACATGTTACTTTTATAATAAAGAATTTAAATGAGGTATTTTTCTTTAATAGTCAAATTAAACATTGCCTTGGGTTAAGGGAAAGAGGGAATCCAAATGACCCCTCCTTTGTGAAGCATTCCCTGACCACTAAGACAGGCTTAATGACGCCCGGCCTGGGCCTCCTTGGACTGCGAGTTGTCAGTGAATTGTAGTGTCTACTACCTTTCCTGCTAGACTGTGAGTTCCTAGAAGGGCCAGCAGTGGTCCAGCAGTACTTGGCCCAGTGTCATCAATCAGCACTTTTTGCTAAATAAAAGAACAGATGAGTGAGTGTTCTGACATCTTAAAAGGCACTTCCAATGGCCGAGCCTCCGTGCTTGGAGGAAAGTCTAGGATTACATTCTTCAGTGAATGATCATTGGAAGAAACGGTCTCAGTTGGGACGGATTGGGGGAGAAATTGATACTCATCCACTTCCCTTTTGCAGAGGGTCATCACTAAGATGCAACCAAAATTGCAAGGAAAATGAAGCTCTGGTGGCTGAATGAATTAAAGTGGACAACGGGGCCAGTCTTACACAACACTGCACGTGCCACATGTCCAGTAACATATGCAGCGTTCCCCACCCCGTCCCGCACCCTCTTCCTGTTTGCCCTGGTCACTACAGGCTCTACCTCTGGGGTCTCTTGGCTTCACTTGCTCCTCTATCCCCGCGCACTCCTCAGGCAGTAGAGTGTAGAGCTTGAGTCATAAGCGCCAAGTCTAAGATTAGAAATCAGTCTTCCTTACTTTCTTAACCTTTCTGAGCTTCAGCTTCCTTTGCTGTAAAATGAGGTATTTGTAACATACATACACTGTGAGGATTAAAATATAATGGATGTAAATGGAGAACTGACATAACAAACTGCCTGGCTTTGTGTTTTGTTTAATTAGTACCTGGACTACTGCACCCGTCTTTCAACTGGTGGCCCTTCTCCTGTTTTCTTCCTGGTCTAATCCATCCTTTGCACTTTGAATTATCTTTCTAAAACAAGAGGTTGAATCATAACACTTCCTTCTCCTAAAATTTTCAGTGACTCCATGTTGCTAACATATAAAGTCCAAGTTCCTTAGCACAATATTCAAGGCCTTCTATGGGTCTGGCTCCAGCTCTGTTTCCAACTTTATCTTCTACTCAATCTCAGAGGCCTCAAAACTATCCCTAAGCCTGGGGTATTCTTTATCTCATTCTCTAAAAAAACCCTTCTATTAAAAACTTTTTAAAAAGCCGCTGACTTTCTGTGATGCCCTGTCAGAACAAATAGTTCTTTCTCCGGGCACATTAGTTCTGTTACTTTTGTTCATGCCTAATCTTTGCAAGCCCCATGCTGGAGATGTGCTGGGAACAGAGCTGCATATGATCAGGGCCCAGCTCCTGAGGGCTTGCAGTCAAGCTCCCCCAGACCAGCCACAAGTTAGCTTATTACTACTTCAGAAGGGGCTCTCCCATTGTATTCATCATCATATTTAGCTTTTTTTGTATAACCAGCAGCTTACATATCTTCCTTCCCGCTACGATGAAGATAACCCTTGCAATTTATACCACTCAACAAGTATAAGATTATTTCTTCATCACTTGGTTGTAATTTGTAGGGGGAGAGGAGAATAAGGACAGCACGCTATTCACCTAGTCACCTCTGAGACACTCCTATCCACCTCTTTCCATCAGTGCTGGCACCTTAAGATCTTTCAGCAGCTTCCCTGTTGCTCTGAGGATAAAGACAGTCCTAGCCTGGCCTGCAAGGCTCCAGCCTTTTTCAGATCCGAGGCTCCTGTACCCCCTCCATGGCGTCGGCCACACCAACCGGGTTCCAGTTGCCCTGGCCTCTCTTATACTCCAGGACCTTTGGATAGGCTAACTCCTCTGTCTGGAGTGCTCTCTCCACCGTCACCCGCTTGCCTAGCATTCAGCACCGTGCAACAGGCCTTTCCACAGATAATCGGTCACCTGTGTTGTCCAGTGTGGTAGCTGCTATTGAGCACTTGAAATGTAGCTGCTTCGACTGAGGAACTGAATTTTATTTCATTTTAATCAATTTAAATATAAATAGCCACATGTGGATAGTAGCTACCATACTGGACAACCCAAGGCCCTAGATCAACTACTATTCATCCTTTAGATCTCAGCTCAAATACCACTGCCTCGGCCTGACCCCCTCAGATTAGGCCAAGGTTCCCTTGTCATATACTCTCCCTGTACCTTTCCTTCAGGGACAAACAGCAAAGTGATGATGTATTATGTGGCAGTCCATTAACGTCTGTCTCCTCCATTAGACTGAAGGTTCTAGGGAGGCAGGGACCATGGCCACCCTCAGTGCTGGCACAACACTGCAAGTAGAGATACAGTTCTTCTCAAAATCTGACTCAAGTCATCCTGGGCAGGGGGTCCACTTGCATTAACTGCTCAGTGTCAGAACTGAAGTTAAAAGTTTTTTTTTTTTTGATAAATCAGACACCTGCAGCAGCTGGAAGGGGGGCAATAGAATTACTTTCTCTCCCCCTTTATAAAATAGCCCTTAAGGACTAAGGCAGATTGATTCTTCCTTTCGTGAATAAACTAGACATCAAGGCTTTGTTATAAGATCTCCTGGGGAATGTCTGGGTCTGGAGAGGGGAGGAGGAACTTGCCTTGTTTTCCCATCCTCAGGGGCATGTGTATATTGGCTCCTCTGCTACCTTCACGTGGGCAATGAAATGGCACGGTGCATCTCTCTGTGCCTTAGTTAGTTCTTGCCTAAATTTGAAGCAAAAAGTCTTGATATGTAAGGGCAATCTCACCCCACTCTCTTTCCCAGTAATAGTTTCTGAGAAAACCAGGAATTCATCAGGAAAAAGGAACAGGAACTAGTATTTATCAAGCACTCTCCTAGGTACCAATAGCCATGGTAGGTGTTTTCATGCCCAGCACTGTATTAAAATTTCAGAACAAGTGGGCCAGGCAGAGACAGTTATCCCCACTATACAGATGAGAAAACTGAGCCTCAGCCCCATCTCACACAGATAGTACAGCAAGGGGCAGAGGCTAAAGTCAAGCACAAGTCGGTCTTACTCCAAAGTCTGTGCTATTCCATTAATTCTTACTGCTGCCAGGATTTCTCAGACCAGCAAATTAGATTTGTCCACGATACTGGTTTATTTTTTTCCACAACTTAATATATCTCCATTATTGCCTCCTTTCATTCCTTGCTTTCCTGTTTCTTACTTGAGAACATGGTTGTACCTTGACCTCGGTTGGCTTTAATTGCTTCTTCTGCATCCGATTTTCCCGTCAAAGAGCCTGGTTCTCCATGGGGGAGTGGGGACTGTGCTAGTTACGCGGAGCTCCAAGCTGGGGCCGGCTATGACCCCAGCGGCCCAGGTCTTTGCTCCCTCTGTCTCTCCTGACATCTTATGGGCCGAGTATTAAGTCGGAAAGTTAAGAGGTGAGCATTACAATTCTAAGCAGCTTTTTGTCAGACAAAAGGATCAATTTTCATTATGTGAGTGGCTACTTAACTATATGCTGTAATGGCTTTGTTGAGCATCCTGAGAACAAACTATCAAGTCCTCAGGATGACATTCTTGGAGTAAAAAAGTACAATTTAAAAACAAAAAGGTCCATTTCTACTATCTGCCAAATAAAGCTCAGGAGGAGTCTTGCACTCACAGTGCACTCCAGCCCCCTCCCTGCCTGGTTAATCCCAGTACCTCCGCATTGTAAATGGAAACACACAGGAGCAAAGATTTTTGCATTTTCCTATCTATTTGTAATACTCATCTTCCTCCAAACACATTTTTTTTTTTGCCCGAAGTGAAACTGTCTTTGTTTTCCCTAAAAAACAATTAGTTTTAACACACCACACACACACACACACACACACACACACACACACACACAATATTAATGCAGCTGAACACTAAAGAAGGTTACAAGATTTGAGCTCAAAGTAAATGTGTATTTATAATATTAGGTGGTCATTCAATAAAGATTATTTCTATCCATATATGTTCATGCACGTATGCTTGTATATGTATGTATCCATAGAGTATTTTCAAAGAAGGGTTTTCTCCCCCATACTTCTGGCAGTTTAGGTTTAAAGGTCAGATTTAAACTATCATCATGTTTCACAATGCAATCTGTGCAGTGCTGGGTAATGAAATGGTTCAGTAAAGGTGCTCGTGGAAATTCTTTTAATTAGGTCTAAGGCTTTTCAGTTGTCAACATGAATAAACCAAGAACCAGTCTCTTGCAAACACAAGGCACAAAATACAAATGTAAGTTACCTTTGAAAAGAGAGATACACTCTTGTAAAAGGAAAGTTATAAAGCATGTTTTTTACAACATATACTTCAATTTTTAAAAAAAAAATACCAGCATCTTTCAACAACAAAATGGACTGCAGATCAACAATAAAGCAGTTACTCTATTGCTAATGAACCAGGACACTAATGCTTGCTTCTAATGAAAAGTATTTGGAGGAAGACTAAAGTTTTTCATACCTAAAAATGTTTATCAGGAGACTGACTTTCTTCATGAGCAAAAGCCACCTCTCCATTTAACTATAATTAATCCTACAGATCAGCGGTCTTTCACTCAGACATGTGAATGTCCCATAATGACTCCTGCAAATTGAATGATATCAATGAAAAATGCACTAGAATGCACTTTTGCCTTTAGCATTATCTGAGGCCCAAAAGATGAGCATATCACAGTAGGAACATCATCAAGACTCCTGCTTTTCAAAGCTGTGTTGACAAACTAAACTATTCAGATTTGGAATTTTCAGCTGTCAGCTCAAAGCTGAATCTAGGGATTGAAATTCACAAGATGAAAACTGCAAGAAAATGGTAGGTTGCTTTGGGAAGTTGGATTGTATTTGCATTGAGCTTGATGGAAAAAGCAAAACTAAATAAATGATTTCAATCACCACCAATAGTTCATATTCAGATGGATACAAAGGTGTTCATAAAAGCCGATCAGCTGGCCTGAGACCTGACGTGGAATGGGACAACCCAAATGGAGCAATGGCTGCATGTAACGAACATGTATAATAAATCCATGCATCGATCAACCAATGAATGTATGTCTAGCAAACCCTGAGTTCAGATCCTGACTCAGCTGCTTGCTATTAGCTGGCTGTCTTCAGGCATCTTATTTTCTTCTCTTCATTTAACAAAAAAGGGGTAAAGTACCTCCCTTTCCCCTCAGGATTATTATGTAGATTGAATGTCAAGATTTTCAAAGCCTCTCACACAGTACCTGGCACACAGCAGGAGCCTAATAGATGCTGATTATTCTTCCACATTAACCCAACTCCAAAGCCAAAACTACCCAAGCCATTATTTTAGCATAAAAAAGAATAATGGGCTCACAATTAACATTTTCTGGGGCATCAATGACTGAAATGTCACTCATTATGCTAAGCCTAGTGGGTTTATCTAGTGACCCAAACTTATGTGTATTTGGGAGTTAATGAAGTGCTTGGTGTTTACAAAGATAAAAGCAGGATTCGGCTCAGCAACAATCCTGGGCTGAATGGATATAGATTTCCATGCTTAGGGATGTAGCCAGGCCGGATCCATGGTGGATCACATGGATACATCCACACAGAGTGAGATATCTCCCAAGGGGATCTGGGCATCTCCACCTCCTCAGGGGAGAAAAAAAAACAAAACAAAACAGGAAGGGGGGTGGTGGGAAGTGTGTATAATAGATGTGTTTCACAGTGTCCCTGCTGTGATGAACAACTTGATCCACTTACAGTTCCAAACACATGATGCATAAAAGAGCTGACAGAAATTCAATTCTTGCAAAGAAAAGCATCTGCTCTCTAGTGGGAACGGCCAAATATTAAGCAGTTTTAAGGCAGGGCAAAGACCTAGAGGAGCACACTTCATTATCTAGATAGCCAGAGTCAAAAACGCAGATCACAAATGAATGAAGAAGTAGCCGAGATTCCAAGCATTAATTACCCAGAGTAAAACGATTCAAGTTAAATCTTTGTTACGACAAATATTAAACCCAGCTGTGTTTATGTAGCAGTTGTGAAAAAGAAGGAAAAAAAGAAATCCGTGTATAATATCTGTGAGCTCTGCCAGTTAATTGAATTCGCTGGCAGCACTTCCTCTATCAGGAGCCAAACATCCTCAAGGATAAAATGTAGCTTTTAAACAGACCTGGGGAAAGCGGAATCAAGAAATTTCAACCAATAAAACACAACTCTTAACTGGTATAAAAGTAAAGTAAAATTCAGTAATGAATGGAAGGAAGTCTCTTAAACATTTACTGCATTCCAGAGCTTGGAGTTGCGGTTTATTGCTGAGGTCTCTTCTGATGTCCCACAGTGCTTCTGCTCCAGCATCTTTAATGAAGTCCCATAAACTCCCATAAAATACTCGATTGTTGACAAATCCTACACACACACACTCAGGGCAAGGCACACTGGATCATGATGCTCCTTTCCTTCCTACATGAAATTTGGAAGTCACGGAGTGGACACTGTCATGGAGAGTGGTCCAACACAGAAGAGAGACCTACAGACAATCCCCTAAAGCATGAGGGACGAATGACTGGATAATGGTGATAGGTGATACTGATAAGAATTCTCTTCAGCAAACTGTCCCCTGACCCAAGTCCAATATCAGATTTAGGGTGGGGAGAGCTTGGCTAGATTCTAGGAACCAGAGAAGCAACAAGAGGTTGGGTCCAACATTCCACCCTTAGTCTAGTCATTACCTGACCTAACTACCTTAGTTGATTCCCCACTGCCCAAAATATGAAGTCCAGACTTGTTTTTATGACAGAAGACCATTTCCCATCTGGTCTTTCCCATCTACTTCTTTGGTCTCATCTTTTGTCCCTCCCAAACACACACCCTGTGCTCCAGCTGGACTAAACTATTATTCCCTGCCCAAACGCATTATACTTTTTTTGTTCACACCTCCAGCCTCAATGCATTCCATTCCCGCTCCCAGTATGCTCGTCTCTCCTTTTCCAGGAACAGTGACTGTTTCTTGTACATCTTTATGTTCCTATGGTCCAAGACACTGAGCACACCTCCAGAAAACTTTGGCTGGATAAATAACCTCCAATCCTGAACTGGCTACTGATCTGCCCTTTTGGGACACTCTGAATGGTTCCTGTGGATGGAAACAAAGCTGCTGGTATAAGTGGGTAGGAGAGCGGCAAGAGACAGGTGCCAGGACAAGTGCCAGGAGAGGCAGGCAGAGACTAGATTATAAAAGGCCATATTACGGAGCTTGAATTTTACTCAGAAGAAAATGAGGAACCATTAAAGGGTTTTAAGTTGAACAGTGACATTCATGTTCCAGATTACGCCTTCATTTACAGCAACAGAGAATGGTCTGGGATTGCAGAAGTGGGGGCAATACTGGCAGCCCAGCCTTCTGTTACCTCTTTTACTAACCAGCCAGTGACCTCACTGGGAATAAGGTGCATGTCTTAATCCATTATACCCAATACAAAGCCTGACACATAGTAGGTGCTCAGGGAATGCCTGTTTTGGTTTCTTTTGTCTTTTCTGGCTTTACTGAGGTCTAATTGACAAATAAAATTATACATATTTGAAGTGCACAAGGTGATGATTTGATAAATGTATATATTTTGAAATAATCATCACAATTAAGTTAATTAACATATTCATCACTTCACATAGTTACTTTTTCTTTGTATGTGATAAGGACACTTAAGATCTACTCTCTTAGCAAATTTCAAGCATGCAATAGAGTATTACTAACTACAGTCACCATAATGTACATTAGATCCTTGGAACTTATTCATGTTATAGTTTGTGACCTTTGACCAACATTTCCCCATAGGAAATACCTGTTGAATGAATAAACATTCTATTAGAGAATACTAACAATACATGTTTTACTGTGGCAGAAGGATCAATTCCACAAGGGTACTAAGTCTACAAGGCCTATACACATAAAGAGTTACATAAGATACTCAAGACAATCAGAGCCCGCCCATCTCCCCACTCGGCATTTTTCTTCCTATTGGGATTTTAAGAATGGGTTTTTTGCAAGGTTTACTATTAGTTCAGACATTTCCCGGGCCAGACTACTAGGCCAGACAGCCTGTGATGTCTGCTCCCTTGCTTCTGGGATTAAATGCATTGTTGACTCACAAGGTAGGATGGCACACCAGCACCTAGGAGGCCCTATAGCAGCATCTCTAGGGTCTGAAGTTTCCGGGCCTTTGGAAAAAACATGGCATAGAGAAGCTCCAGCCAACAAAGCTGTTAGCAATGGCCTAACAAAGCAAGGCCATCTCTGAGCAGACTGCTCTCTCTCCAACCAGCATTCTAAGCGGGGGTACTCCAGAGAAGAGGCAGCAGGCAGACTCCGGGCTTATTTTTTGTTTTTTGGGTTTTTTTGCGGTACACGGGCCTCTCACTGTTGTGGCCTCTTCCATTGCGGAGCACAGGCTCCGGACGCGCAGGCTCAGTGGCCATGGCTCACGGGCCCAGCCGCTCCGCGGCACGTGGGATCTCCCCGGACCGGGGCACGAACCCGTGTCCCCTGCATCAGCAGGCGGACTCTCAACCACTGCGCCACCAGGGAAGCCCTAGACTCCGGGCTTATTTGAATCTGGGCCCTCCTGAACCAAAGTTTTGCCTTTGGACTCCCACAGACAGTCACCTACATGGTATAGCCCAATTTTAATGTGATTTGAACCAGTCCTGAGGTCACAATTAAACAAGATGCTGTCATTCACTCAGTGAAAATTTACTGAGTACATGCTATATATTTAACTCTGGGGCAGATACAAACGTAAAGAAGGAAGAGTTTTTAGTCCCTACCCTAGAGGGGTTGGAAGAGAGGACACAAGAAGCCAAAAATAATTCCGATATAACATGACGAACGCTGTAACAGAAGGATGTACCATGTGCTTTGAGAATACAAAAGATAGAGCAATCAACTACTGAGGGAGGGTCAAGGAAGACTTTACTCTAGAAAGACCAGAAAACTGATTGGAGTTAGAAGAGACTGAAGACAGGAATGTAATTAGGAAGCCATTGTCCATTTTCCAGTTTCACAGCACAGAAGAGAAGTACAGGGTCCAAGTGACTGCTGGGCCTCACACAGGTGACTGGGATAGCTACACATGCATATAGTTTCCACCAAAAAAAAATTATATGAATTTTAAACAATTTTTCAAGAGTAAGTGCTAACTTTCATGTTACTGATAAAAGTGAAAACTGGTATAATCTTTTGGGGGAGGTGGTGGTATTTAAAAGTATGTATCAAAAGCCTTAAATTTTTATATGATTCAGAAATTCTACTTCCAGCAATTCATGGAATTCAAGTAAGTGATATAGAGATTTAGTTACAAATATGTCCATCATACTGCTGTTTAAAAGAATGCAAGGGCTTCCCTGGTGGCGCAGTGGTTGAGAGCCCGCCTGCCAATGCAGGGGACACGGGTTTGTGCCCCGGTCTGGGAGGATCCCACATGCCGCGGAGCGGCTGGGCCTGTGAGCCATGGCCGCTGAGTCTACGTGTCCGGAGCCTGTGCTCCGCAACGGGAGAGGCCACAACAGTGAGAAGCCCGTGTACCGCAAAAAAAAAAAAAGAATGCAAAACTTGAGGGACTTCCCTGGTGGCTCAGTGGTTAAGAATCTGCCTGCTAATGCAGGGGACATGGGTTTGAGCCTTGGTCTGGGAAGATCCCACATGCCGCAGAGCAACTAAGCCCGGTGCGCCACAACTACTGAGCCTGCGCTCTGGAGCCTGTGAGCCACAACTACTGAAGCCCATGTGCTTAGAGCTGTGCTCCGCAACAAGAGAAGCCACTGCAATGAGAAGTCCGCACACCGCAACAAAGAGTAGCCCCCGCTCGCTGCAACTAGAGAAAGCCCGTGCGCAGCAACGAAGGCCCAACACAGCCAAAAACAAATAAATAAAGAAATTTATTTTTTAAAAAAAAGAATGCAAAACTTGAAATTATCAGGCCAAATATATTATGGTGTATTATCCATACAATGAAATGGTAGCTCACACATTAAAAGGTATGAATTTTAATGATTAAAATGGTCACAATATATCAATAGTTTTCCTTTTTTTTTTTTTACTGTGTTGCAGAGTAATGAATGTATTATATTTTGTAAACCAGTATGATATGTATATTATGTATATTTAAGAGTTTCATGAATTGATGCTTACCCATATTATTTGAGATATACTCTGATATTCCTTGTTCAACTCCATTAAAAAAAAAAGCTTGCTGTGACCCACTAAGTTGATTTTATGGTTTCACTAATGGGTGACTACTTGCAATTTGAAGAAATCCATTTTTAGGGTGTAAAGTAAAATCCCAATGGCATTTAGTAATCATGACCAAAGAGTCAAAATGCTTGGCACTCAATTTACCCAGTAAATTGTAGCTGTAATGTACACTGAATTTCTCCTGTCTCTTTTAAAAAGGGAACTCTGATCTTTGCAGATCTTTGCTCTTCCAGATACCTGTACAAAGTGAAGAGTCAAATGTTGAATAAATGAGTTTTCCAAGATCTAGAGTTCAAAGCAGATTGCATATTTTGCTCACTCTTTCATTCATTCGCTCATTCCACAAACACTCATTGAATGCCCCAGTGAGTCATGCATTGTGCCAGGGCTGTGTTCACAACCATGTAAAGCCCAAATGCTTAGGAGGGGAAAGAGTTATTATATAGTACGTGGTATAAAAGAAGTATGGGGAAAATGTTATGAAATCCCAGTGCTGAGCTGTGGAAGCATCACAGAAGTGACAGTTGAGGAGTGCCCTATAGAGCAAATAGGTTTAGCCAAGTAGAGAAGGAACGGTATCCTAACCAGAGGGAATAGCACGGAAAGAAGCATAGAGATGTGAAAGAGCATGAGGCCTTGGGGAATGGGATCACTCTCCTAGTGGCTGGGAAACGGGGTATGAGTACTGAAGTGATGCAAGATGAGGCTGAGAGGTTGCCTGGGGTCAGCGTCCAGCTTGTGAAGAAGCTTGGATGCAGCATAGAAGGACTGGAAACTACTCTGGCCTGGGGCACTGCAGGTGCTCTATAAACAGTATCTTTCTTCCCTTGCCTTCTCCCCCTTCTCACACCAAGGAAGACTGCTCAAGATGGTTTCTCTCTCTTCACATGGTTAGAAACCTCTTGGATATCCCTCAAAAATTCCACCAAGGAAGAACAAGAAGTTTAAGTGATTTAAAACGCATCATTAAGTCATTTGTGATCTTTTTAACCAAAGTATATGGAGAAGAAAGAGAAACTACAGTCCTGAAGACATACAAACCATAAAGCCAAAAGCCAGGATTCAAGTGCTTCAGGAGAGAGGAGGAAAGATGAGTTTTCCATCATAAAACTAGTAATAATCATATCACAGAAAATTTAGAAAATGAGAGAAAAAAATGTTAACTCATAACTTTACTATCCTAATATACCACTGTTGATAATTTAGAAGTTCTTTTAAAAATCTTACTTCTGAGTATCTGGCTGTTTTTCTTAATTGTAGTCATGGTAGATATATCATTCAATATTCTGCTTTTTCCACTGAATTGTATCCTTAGCATTTCCTGTGTTGCCCACATTCTTCATAGCAATCATTTTTAGTGACTGTGTGGTACACTCCATTGAATAGCAGTGGAATAGATCACCTTAAACACTCCCCTTAATTTTGGATATTAAGGTTGTTCCCAACTTCAGTTAACATAAACAATGCTATTTGGTTAGGTGGCTTTCTCCATTTAGAAGAATTTGCCAGAAAAAAACCCTTAAAAGTAGAATTATTGAGTCAAAAGGTAGTACGTATTTTAATGTCCTATTACATATATCACCACATAAGAAAGCCTGATTTAGAAAAGCATTGATCAGGTTACAGAAAGCACGAAGTAAAAGAAAGGAGAGTGTAAGCAGATGGTAAAGGTCACCACATACACGTGCATACACAAAAACCTGTGAGTTTCAGGCCAAAGAATATTAGAAAGGGCCCCGACTGAGCTCTGGGAAATCAGTGATGAGGTGTGGTATGTTCACCTCACTGGAAGCCTGGAAGCGTCTGAGCTCTCTTTTGCCAAGCTTTTAAAAAGCTCTACAAATTTTACCCGTTGGCTAAACAGTGTATACTTAACACTCTGGAAGGAACAAGAGATGTTCTTTAAATTTTAAGAGAGAAACAGATGAAGAGTGCTTGGTTAAATGGCTGCGGAGGGAGGGACATTATGTTTCTGTTCAAAGCATCCACATGGGCTTGAGATAAACATCAGCAACGAAGACCCAATGCAGCCAAAAATAAATAAATAATAAATTTATTTTAAAAAAAATGAAGTCTGTAAACAGGCCTTTACACCAATAAAAGATGGACTATTCTTGCCATATTCCTTCCCCCAAATCCACAGCTAGGGAACAATATAATATTGTCAGTGAAAGCAGTACATTTGCAAGTTTCATGGAACCCAGCAAAGTACAACAGTATTAACCTTGCCAACTCTTTTTTTTTTTTAATGGTACAAAAAGCTAACTAAGATTACAAAATTTAAGACTAAATTGTCTAGGTAACTAGTAGAAAGCCAGAGCCACCCTGCCTCCAAAGTTACCCCTTAACCCATGTTCATAAATCATGTGAAAATCAGCAGAGCTGTTCTGAAAGCTAATCAATATTAGAACTTCCTTTTTAAAATTAATTTCCAAGTCCTCTTTCTTTTTAAAATTTACTTTATCAAGTCATAACTAATATACAATAGAATGCATATATTTAAAAAGTACAGTTCAATGAGTTTTGACAAATATATACATCTGTGTAACCATCACCACAATCAAGAAACAGAACATTTCCTTCACCTCAGAATGTTCCTTCCTGCCCTTTTCATCAGTTCCTGCCTTCTCCATCCCAGGCCGAGGCAACCACTGGCCTGCTTTCACCCACTCTCTTTTAGATTTTAAGTACATGAAATCATATAGTACATTCTCATGTGTCTGGCTTTTTTTGCTCAGTGTAATATATTCAAGATTCATCCATGTTGTTTTGTGTATCACAAGTATGTTACAATGAATAATGACTCATGTAGTAAAAAGTAGGGATAAAATATAGTGTTTCTCCATCTATCAGCTGATGGACATTAGGATTATTACCAGGTATTGTTTACTGTGAATAAAGCTGCTATAAACACTCGTGTACAAACCTGTTTGGATATATATTTTCATTTCTCTTGGATAAATACCCAGGAGTGGGGTTATTGGGTTATATTGCTGGTGTACATTTAACTTCAGAGAAAACTGCCCAACTGTTTTCCAAAGTGGTTGTTCTGTTTTATGCTCCCAATACCAGTGATGAAAGTTTCAGATCAGTTGTTCCACATCCTTCCTAACACTTGTTATTGTCAGTCTTTAAAAAAAATTTTTTTTAAGTCAGGTATGACTTACATATAGTAAAATTTACCACTTTTGGTGGCTAGTTTTATGAATTTTGAAAGATGCACATAGCCATGTAACCATCCCCACAATCAAGATACAGAACAGCTCCGTCACCCCAAATCCCCTCACACCCCTTGATAGTCAGCTGCTCCTCCCAGCCCTGCTCCGGACAACCGCTCATCCGAGTTCTCGCTCAACAGTCTTGCCTATTCCAAAACGTCAAATAAATGGATTATTTCACTTAGCATAATGTGAGATTCATCCATTTTGTTGGATAGATCAGTACTTAGTTTCTTTTGATTGCCAAGTAGTATTCCATTTTACAGGCACACCACTGTCCCTCATCAGTTGAAGGACATCTGGAATGTTTCCAGTTTTTGGCAATTATGAACAAAGCTGCTAAAAACATTCACGTACATGTGTCTGTGTGTACATAAGTTTTCATCTTCTTGTGTGTATACCTAAGACTGAAATTACTTGGTCACAGAGTAAACATTTGTTTAAGATACTCATTTATAAGAAATGCAGTCTTTTTATTTTAGCCATACCAGTGGGTATACAGCAGTACCTTCCTTGTGGTATCAATTTACACCCTCATGGAACATCTTTCCCTGTGCTTACTGGCTATTGTTTTTCTTTTTTCTCTCCAAATCCTTCCTTTAATGTCAGGTAGTGCTTCAACCTAAACACACACAGGATACATACCGTAGAGAAAACGGACCTGAGGGCATCCGAGTCATGGACGGTGTGGTAGGTAAAAACCTTGGCCCAATGCAAAGGAGCAGTCAAGGGCCTGGAAGAAGGATGGTACTCTCTTTCCCCTCTCCATTTCTCTTTCCTACTGGGCTTAAACTAAAGTTTGTGGAAGAGAAAGAGCTTTCAATTAGTGGAACCAATGAGGCCCCAGGGCCTCGGAGGGTAGATTTGGTTGTACAGTATTACAAAATATATTTAAGAAAAAAACAGCCGAGGCCTCCCAGCAGCCCAAGTGTCAGCTGGTCCAGTGGCCCGACCTCTACATGTAGGTGTTGGACCGGGAAGGGGGAGAGAGTGATTGCTGGACACTGGTGTCAGTTCATGATGGAGCAGCATAAGATTTTCCCTGCTCTGTGAACGTGCACATAAACATAGCCCCCTGCCCTCAGCCCTGCTCTGCTGCAAGGAAGCCACTCAGAGTAAGTGACAGCTGGGCACAAAGTGTTCAGTAAGACCAGTTATGGGGTCTAGTGCAGTGAAGTCAGTCATTCATTTAGGACCTATTTTCACACAGGGGCAAGGAAAAACCAGAAACTTCTATCTCACCCTTTAAACTGGGACATTCCAACCTACACAATTACCTGTAACGTGTCTCAGCTCAAAACAGGCCTTAGCTTCTGCTAAGGTTTGAAGTATGGAAAACATACAGTGCAGCTCTTCTCTTGGTCCAAGCTCTAGCTTTCGGCAAGACTGTTGCAGAAGATTTCTAATTGAGAGGCAGAAGCATCTGCGGTGAGGAAGGCAGCTATTGAAGGAATTCCAGGAGCCTGAGGCTGAGTTTGCAGAGCTGAGTGCTATCAGTTTCCTTTTCTACTGGTATCTTCTTCCTTCAGAGCAAACTTCCTCCTTAGGACCTCAGAGGTAAGCATGGCAGGGTCTTCCTCCTTCAATAAACTCCAGTTCAGGTCTTGGCTCTGCTTCACTTGGTGGAAGTCCTTTAGGATACCCATCATATCTGCAAAGCTGCTGGCCTTGGACAGAGAGACGCAGTCATCTTCTTCAGACGAGCTGCAGGTAGCTTTGTGTTCTGGTCTGCAACATTCAGAGCTGGCAGAACAAAGCAGGGGGACTGATGGAAGCTCAGGGACCTGTACCTTGGTCTCCTTGGTGATGTCACTAATGACAAAGGAAGTTGTAGAGTGGAATGAGGATCCAAAACAAGGTAAGGGAGAAGAGACATTTGAACTTCCTGCATCAGCTGACACTATTTTAGCAATCTGGCTGCGCAGGTGGCTCAGCTCATCCTGCAGCTCTTCGGTGCAGCCAAGGGCTGGCACGGCTGGCTTCTTCAAGGCCAGAAGCCTCTCCTGCGACCCACGCAGTTTGGGCAATGAGGCATTGTGCTGAATGACGATCAGAGGGCTGGGCTTGCAGGTGTGCCTCAGGGGGCGTGTATCACTCCTGACCAGGACATAAGTCTCCTCTACATCTGCAGGAATCCAGACGACGTCAGCCAGAGTAGGGACTGGCAGTACATGCCTCAGACACAGGTCAGAGATGTTGGGCAGGGTCTCAAAGGATGCCCGGGGACATGGCTTCAGGGGCAGGTCGGTCCCGATTCTTCTCACTATACTTTGAGTAGCCCCACGCGGCTTGTTTTGCCAGATTGGGATGGTCACATTGGCCTCCATTCCTGACATTTCAACTGGCTCCTGCACTTGAAGCACAAGGCAGCCACAGGGCAGCTCTGGAGGCTTGGAATGGCAGGAGGCGTGAAGCCTTCGTATCAGGCCATTTTAAGAAACATCAGACTTATCTTCCTCAGGGCCCCTCCTGCCACAGCCTTATTGGCCATTTGAATATCTTTTATTGTTGAGTGTCTCTTCAAGTCTTTTGCCTACTTTTTAATTGGGCTGCTGTCTTATTATTCAGTTTAAGGGTTCTTTATATATTCTGGGGAAAAAGTCCTTTTGCAGATATAAGTATCAAGAATATTTTCTCTCAGTCTGTGGCTTGCCCCTTCATTTGTAAAATGGTGACTTTTTTTTTTTTGGCTGCATTGGGTATTCGTTGCTGCGCGCGGGCTTTCTCTAGTTGCGGTGAGTGGGGGCTACTCTCTGTTGCAGTGTGCGGGCTTCATTGCAGTGGCTTCTCTTCTGGCGAAGCACAGGCTCTAGGCGCGCGAGCTTCAGTAGTTGTGGCACATGGGCTCAGTAGTTGTGGCTCGAGGGCTCTAGAGCTTAGGCTCAGTAGTTGTGGTGCATGCGCTTAGTTGCTCCGTGGCATGTGGGATCTTCCAGGACCAGGGCTCGAACCCATGCCCCCTGCACTGGCAGGCAGATTCTTAACCACTGCGCCACCAGGTAAGTCCCTGTGCTTTATGTCTTAACTAAGAAAACTATGCTTACCTTAAGTTCATGAAGATTTTCTCCTATCTTTTCTTCTATTCATTTTATAGTCTTTGCCTCTAAGTTTAGGTCTATAATCCATTTTGGGCTAATACTTGAAAGAGGTAAAAGTCAACACTCATTTTTTTCCATATAGATATCCAGTTCTTCCAGTAGCATTTGTTGAAGAAAACTATCCTTCCTCAATTGAATTACTTTGGCATGTTTGTTGAAGATCAATTAACCATTTATGTGTGGGCCTAATTCTGAACTATTTATTCTGTTCTATTGAACTCTATGTTTACCTACAATGTTGATCTACATTTACTATAACTTTACTGGAAGTCTTAAAAGTAGGTAATACAAGTCCTACAACTTTGTTCTTTTTCAACATTGTTTTGGCTATTCTAGATCTTTCGCATATTCATGTGCATGTTAGAATCAGCTCAAGTTGTTTTTTTTTTTAAGCCATCTGGAATTTGGGCTGGGATTATATTGAATCTATAGATCAATTTAGGAAAAATTAACATCTTAAAAATATTGAGTCTTCCAATCCAAAAAGTGGAGTATCTCTCCATTTGTTTAGGTCTTTTAAATTATTTTCTGAGAAATGTTTTATAGCTTTCAGTATACAAATCTTGCACATATTTTGTTAAATGTATTCCTAAGTATTCTGTGTTTTGTATGCTATTTAAAATGGTACTTTAAAATATTTCATTTTTCAATTGCTCATTACTAGTATATAGAAGTACATTTGGTTTTTATATACTAACCTTATCCTGTACCTTTGCTAAATTTGTTTATGAGACCCCCTTTGGATTTTCCATATACATGATCATGTTGTCTGAATAAAGACAATTTTTCTTCCTTCTTTCTAACCTTTAGGGCTTTTATTTCTTTTCCTTGTCTTAGTGAGTGGTTAGAACCTCCAGTACAATGCTGAATAGAAATGGGAAGAGCTAACAACCTTTTTTTGTTCTCATTCTCAAGGGGAAAGCATTCAGTCTTTCACCACGAAGTATGTTGGCTGTAAGTTCTTCCTAGATGCTCTTTATCACTATGAGGATACCTAGGTTTGCTAAGAGCTTTTATCAAGGACAGATGTTGAATTTTTCCTAAAATACTTTTTTGGCTTATGTTTTGATATAGTTTTCCTTTTTTAGTCTGTTGATATGGTAAATTACACTGATTTTCAAATATTTAACCAATCTGTACACATTTGATCATGATGTATTATCCTTTTTATATTGCTGGATTCAATTTGCTAATATTTTGTTAAAGGTTTTTACATCTATATTTATTAGGTATATTGATCAATATTTTTTTTTTCTTGTAAATTCTTTGTTTGATTTTCATGTCAGGGTAATGCTGACCTCATAAAATAAGGTGGAAGGTGTTCCTTTCCTCTCTATTTTCTGAAAAAGTTAGTGTAAGATGTATCCTAAAATATATGATAGAACTAATCCGTGAAGCTATCTGGGCCTGGAGTCTTCTTTGTGGGAAAGTTTTAATTAATTACAAATTCAAATTTCTTTAATAGAAACAGTACTATTTTTCAACTTTCTATTCCTTCTTCAGTCACTTTATGTTATCTGTGTATTTCAAGGCATTTGTTCATTTCATCCAATTTGTCAAAATTATAGGCATCAAATTGTTCCTAATACTCCCTTAATTCCTTTTTTCTGTTTCTCTTTTTCAAAAATTATACATTTTGGAATATTCTTAGATTCACGGAAAAGTTGCAAAGATAGTAGAGAGAGCGCCCAGATACTCCTCAACGCAGTTTCAGTTTCCCATATCTTACATTACCATGGTGCATTTGTCAAAACTAAGAAACTGACACTGGTACATTATTATTAACTAAACTCCAAACTTTATTGTGATTTCACCAGTTTTTCCATTAATGCGTCTTTTGTATCCTAGAATTCAACCCAGAATTCCAATGTAAAAAAAAATTTTTTTGGGGGGGGGGGGGCTGCACTGCGTGGCATGCGGTATCTTTGTTCCCTGACCAGGGATTGAATCCGTGCCCCCTGCAGTGGAAGCACCGAGTCTTAACCACTGGACTGCCAATGAAGTCCCTGACCTTGATAGTTTTGAGAAGTACTGGTCAGGTATTTGATAGAACGTCCCTAAATTTGAGTTTATCTGAAGGTTCTGTCATGATTTTACTGGGTTTCTGGAAAGAATAACACAAAAGTGACATATCCTCCTCATCACGTCATATCAAGTTTACAGTGATATTCACATGACATCACTTGGTTAAGGTAGTTTCTGCCATTTCTCCACTAAAGTTACTCTTTTTCCCTTTTTATACACTAGTTTTGGAAGTGAGTCACTAAGTCCAGCCCACACTCAAGTGGTGTGTGTGTGTGTGGGGGGGTGGTGCGGACACAGAGATTAAGCTCCTTCTCCTAGACAGGACAATATCTACAGATATTAATTTGAAATTCTTTTATAAGGAAGATTTGTCTCTTCTCCCCTACCAATTCTCTTCATTAGTGTTTGTATGGTATACCTTCTCTACCCTTTTACTTTTCTTCTGACTCTTTAAAGTGGAATTCTTGTAGACAGCATATAATTGGGTCTTACTTTTAAAATATAATTTAATAATCTCCAATAAGTGGAGTATTTAGACCATGTACATTTAATGTAATAATCACTATAGTTGGGTAAATCTATCATCTTGCTAACTTTTCTATTTGTTCCATCTGTGTTTGGTTCCTTTATCCTTCCCGCCTCCAAAATCTTTTGGATCTTCAATATTGGTTTATTAGCTATATACCACTTTTTTTTTTCCTTAGCGGCTCTTCTAAGGTTTACAATATACATTTTAAAAAAATTTATTTATTTTTGGCTGCGTTGGGTCTTCACTGCTGTGCACAGGCTTTCTCTAGTTGTGTCGAGCGGGGGCTGTTCTTCGTTGCAGTGTGCAGGCTTCTTCTCACTGTGGTGGCTTCTCTTGTTGCGGAGCACAGGCTCTAGGCACGCAGGCTCAGTAGTTGTGGCTCATGGGCTCTAGAGCACAGGCTAAGTAGTCGTGGCACACGGGCTTAGTTGCTCTGTGGCATGTGGTATCTTCCCAGACCAGGGCTCGAACCTGTGTCCCCTGCATTGGCAGGCAGATTCTTAACCACTGTGACACGAGGGAAATCCTACAATATACATTTTTAACTTAATAGTCTACTTTCAAATAATATTATAACAGTTTACATATAATTTAAGAACCTTAAAACAGTATACTTCCATTCTCCCCCTGTCCTTTGTCCTACTGCTGTCATACATTTTACTTCTACGTATAGCACATAATACACTGATATTATTTACTTTAAATACTCATTTATCTTTTATTTTTTTGTGATACGTGGGCCTCTCACTGTTGTGGCCTCTTCCGTCGCGGAGCACAGGCTCCGGGCGCGCAGGCTCAGCGGCCATGGCTCACGGGCCCAGCCGCTCCACGGCACGTGGGATCTTCCCTGACCGGGGCACGAACCCGTGTCCCCTGCATCGGCAGGCAGACTCTCAACCACTGCGCCACCAGGGAAGCCCTTGCCTTTATTTTTGAAGGATATTTACACTGGATATAGATTTCGAGGTTGAAGAAAATTTTCCTTCATTACTTTAAAAATGTCATTCCATTATCTTCTGGTTCATGTTGTTTCTTACAAGAAGTCTTCCGTAATCACTTTTTTCTTTTACATAATGTGTCTTTCTTCTTTAGCTAATTTTAAACTTTTCTTTGTATCACTTGTTTTGAGTAATTATCATGATGCACCTTTGTGTGGTTTTGTTTGCGTCTATTATGCTCGAGGTTCATTCAGCTTCCTGGAACTGAGTTGATTGTTTTCATCAAAACTGAAAAAAAATTGTCTGTAATCTCATTAAATATTTTTTCTGTCTCTCTCCACCCTCCTCTCCTTCTAGGATTCTAATTACATGTATGTTAGTCCTCTTGATATTGTGCTATATGGGTCCTCGAGGTTCTGTCAACCTTTTTCAGTCTTTTTCCTTTCTATGCTTCATAATGGATAGTTTGTATTGCTATGTCTTCGAGTTCATTGATCATTTGTGCTGTAGTGTCTAATATCGTTTTAATCCTATCAGTGAAATTTTCATTCCAGGTATTATATCTTTCACCTCTAGATATTCCCTTTCATTCATTCTTTTTATATCTTCCATTTCTCTCCTCATTTAGTTCAAGTCTTCCTTTAAATTCATGAGCATACTTATAACTTTTATAATGTCTATCTTAAGGTTCTCATCTGCTAATTCCATCATATCGTCATTTTTGAGTTTGTTTCTGTTAACTAATTTTTCTCTTGGTTACGGGTTACATTTTTCCTGATTCTCAACATGTCTAGTATTTTTTTTTAACATCTTTATTAGAGTATAATTGCTTTACAATGGTGTGTTAGTTTCTGCTTTATAACAAAGTGAATCAGTTATACATATGTCCCCATATCTCTTCCCTATTGCATCTCCGTCCCTCCCACCCTCCCTATCCCACCCCTCTAGGTGGTCACAAAGCACTGAACTGACCTCCCGCTGCTATGCAGCTGCTTCCCACTAGCTAGCTACTTTACGTTTGGTAGTGTATATATGTCCATGCCACTCTCTCACTTTGTCACAGCTTCCCCTTCCCCTTCCCCGTATCCTCCGGTCCATTCTCTAGTAGGTCTGCATCTTTATTCCCGTCTTGCCCCTAGGTTTTTCTGACCTGTTTTTTTAGATTCCATATATATGTGTTAGCATACGGTATTTGTTTTTCTCTTTCTGACTTACTTCACTCTGTATGACAGTCTCTAGGTCCATCCACCTCACTACAAATAACTCAGTTTCGTTCTTTTTTATGGCTGAGTAATATTCTGTTGTATATATGTGCCACATCTTCTTTAACCATTCATCTGTTGATGGACAGTTAGGTTGCTTCCATGTCCTGGCTATTGTAAATAGAGCTGCAATGAACATTTTGGTACATGACTCTTTTTGAATTATGGTTTTCTCAGGGTATATGCCCAGTAGTGGGTTTGCTGGGTTGTATGGTAGTTCTATTATTAGTTTTTTAAGGAACCTCCATACTGTTCTCCAAAGTGGCTGTATCAATTTACATTCCCACCTGTCTAGTATTTTTTTTGATAGGATGCTAGATATTGTGAACGTTACATTGTTGGGTGTCAGATTTTGTTGTCTTTTTTAAAAGAGGGTTGAAGTTTACTTTGACCGGTTAATTTTCCTGTATATCAGGTTGATCCTGATAAGGCTTAAAAAGAAATGGTTTTGTTTAAAAGTTTTTACTGAAGTTTAACATACATGCATAAAAGTACACATATCATTTGTGTACAGCTTGATAAATTCTTGCCCACGTACTTGGCACTCAGATCAAAAGCCAGCACATTACCAGTACCACAGAAGATCTGTCTTGTGTTCCTCAAGGCTTGATTTTAAGCTGTGTTAGGGCAGGGCTAAAATCATCTTTACCCTAGAGCTAATTTAGACTACTACACCAAGGCATGGCCTCTGTGGGTCTCTAACGACTGCCTGAGTGATCAACGAGATCTTACTCTGGCCGGCTGGAGCTTGAATGGCTCCTACCCTTAGGAGCTCCCCTCTACACACGGGCAGATCAGCCTACAGACTCAATTCAGATTTTTGCTGAGTAGCTCCCTCCTATCTGGTACTCTGACCCACAAATTTAAACCACCTCTCCCTCAAACTCAGATCTCTACCCCCTTGATTCAGCAAGATGGTGTGCTTTGCTGGGGAGTCCCCTCTGGCAACAGGGTCCAGAAAATGCCTCAAGGCAGAAAGCCAGGGGGATCACAGGCCTCATCTCAATTGCTTCCTTTCTCTCAGGGATTATATTCCTGCACTGCTTGTTGTCCAATACGTGAAAACAGCTGTTTTCATATTTGCCCAGAGTTTTATTTGTAAATGGAGGGAGGAGAAATTCAGTTCCAATTATTCCATCATGGCTAGAAGCAGAACAAAGGCCTCTTTTAATAAAATTTCCAGCATGGATGCCATGTTTTGCAAGATTTCATCTACCAAAATAACCCAATCCACATGTCCCTTCCATCCTTCCATCTATCTATTCAGCGGCTGCTACATCCCTCGGAAACAAAGATGAATAAAACTTGATTCCTGCCCTCAAAGAACTCACAATTAAAAGAGAAAGCCAGAAATGTGTAATAAATTATACCGCTGGATGGTAAGTATAATTTTATAAGCAATATAAGGGTTTGAGAGGACAAAGAGAAAGGTACGGTCAAATCTACTTGGAGAGGTCAGGGAAGGTTTTTACAGACTTAGGTTTAGCCTAAGTTTTGAAAAATGAGTTTCATTTTTCATTAGTGATTGACAGATGGGGTAGGACACTTGAGACAAAAGAAACTGTATGCAAAGTATAAAGTCATGAAACAACATGTAAGCTTGGGAGAACTACTAATTCCAAACACCTATAACATAGGGTTTGAAGCAGGGACAGGAAAGAGCTAAAGTTATGGGAAAAAATGGGAGGATCCTATCATAAAGGAGGGCCCTGCATGCCACGCTAACCATCATCTGCATCCGTAATTCATCACTGACTCCCACCTACAGAGCTCATAGGATAGCTGCGTTATACATATTATATTCATTACAGTTAGCTCACACAACCACATAGTATAAGGAAACCAGGCTCAGAGAGCTTACATAATTTTGCCCAAGGTCACATGATTAGTAAGTGAAGAAGCCAGAATTTAAACAAAGGTCTGATTCCAAAGCCAACAAAAGGAACTTGCCTCTAATCTGTAGGCACTGGGAAGTTATAGAAGGATGTTTTTGTCTTCAGAACTTGTTTTGTTTTTAAAATTATATTGATTGATGAAATGGTTTTCAGTAGGAAGAAATAAAGTTGAATTGATGTTTTGGAAAGCGCTCTCTAGTACATGAGGAAGAAGGGCTGGAGTCTGAAGAACCAGTTCAGAGGCTGCTGGAAACAGTACAGGAGAGAAATAAGAGCTTGGACTAGGTGGTGTTTAGGAGGGATGGAGACAAGGATTTGGGAAAGTTTAAGAAGCAGAATCCGTCAGATGCAGTAAACAAGTAGCTTTGGCAAAAGGGGAGATTGTGAGGTCAACTGTGGACACGCTGATACACTGAAAGGACCTGGTTCTGTACCACGAGCAGAGGATGCAAAGGTGTACCGGACAAGATTTCCCCTCTCAAGGACTTGACAGCTCATGTAGCCTCAACGAAGGCAAGCACCTTTCAACACTAGATGGTGTGGACATCATCAGCGCCCCGTGCTTCAGCCCCAACAGACACTGGCTCTGCTGCCACAGGCCCAGCATCCAGATCTGGGACTTGAAGGGCGAGGTCATGGTAGATGAACTGAAGCAACGAGTTATCAGTACCAGCAGCAAGGCACGGCTGCCCCAGTGTGACTCTCTGGCTTCGTCTGCTGTTGGCCAGACTCTGTTTGCTGGCTACACGGACAATCTGGAACGAGTGTGGCAGGTGACCAGAGACACCCACTAGAGATATATGGCAGAGCTTTAAAAATAAAAGACTGGCTTTCTGAGTTAAAAAAAAAAAATCAAATCTATGAATTCCACTGAAACACAGTAAGTACTATATGGACCATATTCCCTCCTCACTACTATCTTGGCATCTTTGATGAGTCTAAAGCCCCAATCTGGAAACAACTGCTGTGGAACATTCTCAACCCTCCACAAACCAGCTTGCAAATGGGAGGTCCTTTTCATGTGGGCTGAGAACTGTTCGGACATGGAGGGAACCAACTGTCCTCTAACTCTGGCTGTAATTATTGACAATGATTTTATTAAGAACAAATGCAGCACCATTTATCAAACACTGACAGGTGAGCACGGTGTCAAGCACCTGATGAACACCCCCTTCTCATTTACCTGCCACAACGATCTAATGACAGGCCTAGCAGTCCTCTTTTGAGGATGGGAACCTGAAGCTCAGAGAGGGAAAATAACTTGCTCAAGTTTCCTTGGTTCCCTGAGGCTACCTCACTGATCACCTGAAAGGCATCTTGGAATGTGCCATCTTCAGGAAGCTTTCATTACCCTCTCCCTGGGCTCCTCTGTGCCTGATTCCTATTTTCTTTGTGGCCCCTGTTACGCTATACCCTGAGATATATGTGATTCACATGTCTGTTTCCGCCACTGGAATATGCTCTTTGAAGGAAAGGACTAGATCTGCTTCATCTTTGCTATTTGATGCCCAGCCCTGGCTCCGAGCACTGCATGAGCACTGCATGTCCACTCCACGGTTTCTGAGCCATCAGTCACTCATCTTGGGCGGCCTGGGGCCCCTGGCCATTCCTTGTACTTCAAATACCCCAGGCTCACTTGCCACATTTATTCAGCCCTTGCAAGGTCCATACCTAAGACACCCATGACTTAAAGGGAGAACTTTTCCACTGAAAGGGAACCGGAACAGAAAGCTCAAATTCCTTGGACCAAAAAGAACTCAAATTACAGCCCAGAGGCCCTGAGACACCAACCACGTACCCTGTCCTGACATGATCAACAGCAAACCTCATAGGGTCTGGCACTTTTATTTTGCCTACGCTGTCATCTCTCTCTGCCTCAGAGTGGGACCGTGTACACGGATTGGAGGCAGCACGGGCTGGGTGTCATCCAGACTAGGCTCCAATCACAGCTCTGCCCCCACCAGCCTTATGATCTGTGGCAAGACACGTGCTCCCTGAGGTTCTTTTCTCCCTCACCTACTCCATGGGGCTAGGATGCCAACTGAGTGAGACCCCGAATGCAGAAGGCACCTAGGGGGCGGTGGGGCTCGGGGGTCTGTGGAGTGACAGAGCTGGGTTCACTTCTTGGCTCCCCCTCTTTTTAGCTCTGTGAGGTAAAGTGAGGATAAGAGAAATACCTTCCTCAGAGTTGTGTGAAGAGTAAATGGGAAGTCAGTGGTGAGTGTTTAACACATAGAAGTCAATGAATTGTAGCCACTGTTTAATTATGGCACAAAGGACACATCCTTACAGAACACAAAGGACCCCCCAAAATCTCACAGTGAGTTAAGAGCAGAGGAGTCTGAAACCCTGCTGCAAACCATTCACCAACAAGCAGCAATCTCTCCCAGACAGCTAACCCCCAAGTGCCACTGGGACTCCTGGCAGTAATGCAGCGGCAGTGGCCACCTGCCACCACGCAAGCCCAGCCGCACATCAGCACACACGGCCAGGAACACCCACTCCTTCCAGTCTGTAAGCCAGTGTGACTTTACAGACTTTCTCGCAAGCAGAGTTTTGGAGGCCAAACCACAAACATCAGAACTGTACTTCCCAGGGAGCCCCGACCCTCCTCATCCGTATGAACAATGGGGGAGGCTGGGTCTACGTCGCACAGCCACCCACAAGGCAGCTCTGAGTGGCAACATGAGGCAGGTGTGTGGTCAGATGGCAGTGTGGCAAATGTGGCAGCCCGCTGCTTTTCGCTAAATAGGCCCACCTTCTGTCTAGACCTGAGGTAACTAAGAAAGATTTAGGGCACGTGGAGCCACATTCAGAGCGCTGGCAGTAGACACCCTGCTGCGTGGGAAACAGCTGCGTTTGATGATGGCACAGGAAAAAAAACGTAGGTCTGAAGTGCCCCAAACTGCTCACACTGAAGCCCTTCCACCCGCCTTCAGTGGGGTTACCCCGGGAGGCTGTCCTGCTCTCTGGACACGGCAATGGCAATGAGGATGGCAAGACCCCCAGGCTCCACAGAAAGAGGGGCCGTCTAGACCCTGGGGTCACTTCAGATGAGGGTTATGAGAGCAAAACAAGACTAAAAAAATGAACCACCTCCCAACTTCCTTCACTGAGACAAAGGTTCCAGAGGTAACAGAAACCAACCGCAGTTCTCAGGCTACAGGAGAACCACAGCTGTATCCATCCCTTCTCCTCCCCAAAGGCATGTTCACGTCCACTGCATGAGCTCCCGGGAGTCAGAACTCAAGGGCTCATTACCCACCACGTCATTTGGGAGGCTCTGGAGGTCATCAAAGGGGGTTTCCAGGGTGTTGGTGTCCACATTCAGAATCACGACATCATCCAGGGCCATGTTTCTGACTTTCTGCAAGTAAGAAAAAAATCCAGAAGAGAAAATCATTGAAGCCCCAGACATTTCTCTGGCTTTCTCTGGGAAAGGGGAGTAGGGAAGAAAAGTGACATTTGACAAAGGTATACTCCGTGCCAGGCTCAATGCCAGGCAGTTCACATGTGTGAGGCCATTTAACTGTGACAAAAACTCTGTGAGCTTGTATGGTCATCCCCAAGCCCCAGGAGTGGAAAGGGTTTCAGAGACTAAGTTAACATGCCCTAGGTCACACAGCTAGGGGGAGAGATCTTTACACCCCAACATGATTTCTTTTCCTATATTTTCAAATTAAAAAAGAAGAAGAAGAAGAAGAAGAAGAAGCTGAAGTCTAAACCTCTGGCTCCAGGAACTCTGATATACAGCTAAGGTCTTATGACAGCCCCATTCAATCCATCCCCTCTCATTTACCAAAGACTACTTGCCCATCTCTGTCGGCTCTTGGCATTTTGGGGTATGGAATACGTTGTACAGCCTAGTGTTAACACATTAACATTTCTCTTTAACATTAAGTAGAAAGGTCACACTTTCAAACTGGTTCCATTTTCCATAGAAATCCAGCTAGTGAATCATGGCTCCGAGGCTCTGGCCATAACTCGTTATTCTACTGGTACAGTAGTAGGAAGGGTAAGGGAGACTTGTGCCTACTAGGTGCTCGTGTTTGGTGAGAGGATGAAGGTACAGTATGGAGAAAAGAAGAGCCCACCATCTGGGAGCAACTGTCCATCGTCTGTAGAAGTGTAAGACTGTATGTAAGCTAGTTTTCAATCACACTGTTTACCCACCGCTAGAATCCATCTCTACTTCCCTCCTGCCTACCTACCACTTCCAATCTCATTCAATCCTCTTACCCCATCATATATCAAAGCTCATTTCTTTAGAGTCTAGAACTTTCATTTTGTCCTGATTAAGCAGAAAGACCCATTTGCTAATGCCCTGGAAATGGACAACAATTAAAGTGTAGTAGATGACTACTAGTGCTTGCTCTATGTTTTACTTACTAATTCTCATTTAATTCTTATCAAATCCTGCAAAGTGCACACTATTACCTTCATTTTAGGTAACTTGAGGAAAATGAGGTTCAGAGAGGTGAGGTGAGTGGCAGAGGTAACGCAGCACCGGCCACCTCCACAGCTCATATTCTTGCACTGCACCTCAACCTCTTCGTCATCAGACACCCCCAGTGAAACTGACCTCTGCCATCCTTGTTGCTCTGAGCCCTAGTACCCCTTTGCCTGCCTGCCTCCCCCTGCTGGCTCCAGGAGCCCCCTCCCTCAGGGGCTCATCAGTTTGGTTCAGCACCGCATAATAACCAGCACCCAACAAAATGATTGGCACGGGCTTCCCTGGTGGCGCAGTGGTTGAGAGTCCGCCTGCCCATGCAGGGGGCACGGGTTCGTGTCCCGGTCCGGGAAGATCCCACATGCCGCGCAACGGCTGGGCCCGTGAGCCATGGCCGCTGAGCCTGCGCGTCCGGAGCCTGTGCTCCGCAACGGGAGAGGCCACAACAGTGAGAGGCCCGCGTACCGCAAAAAAAAAAAAAAAAAAAAAAGATTGGCACTTGGTAAGGGCTCATTAATATTGGTTGATGTTTGTTGTCTCAAATCCCAGCCTCTAGGACAGAATTTTCATACCTAAGTAAACATTTTGAGATTCTTCCCAGCAGGAGGGCTGGAACCATGCTGGTCAGAAGCCTCCTAGGGTTGAAATAACACTCCCAGAGGGCAGGATCCTGGAACCCTTCCGCTCAACAAGACCAGGAGCCTCAAATTTCTTCTGCTGTTGACTTTTCCAGCGGCTAGTCAGTCCACAAACCTATCAATCAATGCATACATTTACTAAATGCTTCCTGTGGGCTGAGAGCTGCAGGGGAGGGACAGGTTTGCCTACTTAGAAGTTTATTCTTTCCTCCAAACCCCAAAACTGATATTACCTGACTGCTTTATTCACAGGGTAAAAAGCTATCAGCAAACAGCATTGATAGCTAGTGTTTCACAAAGCACAATCCCATTTTACAGTTGAGAGCATTAAGCCTCATGGTGAATTGTCCAGGGCTCCTTAGCTGCCTCACTTTGCAGTCCAACAGGTTAAATACTTCGCAGTGCACAAGCAGGAAGTTACAAAACAGCCTCAACAAGAACCTTTTTCACTTATATCACACTTCAGAGCTCTCAGAGTACTTTCACACAGATTCTTTCATTTTCAACAGTAGCTGGAGGTGAGGGATCACCATTTCAGAGACGAAAAACTGAGGCTCAGAGAGGTGAAGTGGCTTGCCCAGGGTTATGTGGCTACTAACTGGCTTCTTCATCTGTAAAAGCGAGAAGATAACTGTGACTGCTCACCCCACCCCAGCCCCCTTCCCCGGGGCTGCTGTGCGAATTAGAGGTGGTGTGTGCACAGCACTGGGCACACAGTAGGCCTTACAGTCGCTATTATTATTGCTTTTATAATATACACGTCACCCACGGCCAGTCTGGAAACTGTAGCGGCAGTGGCCTAAGGGCAAAAATCCTCTGGCCCCTCCTGGTAACTGCTGGGCTCTCACTTCAAAGGCTGAGACTGGCACTGGACACGGAATCGGAGAAGGGGCCACGAGGGGCTCCGGAACTCAGCCGGTGACTCCAGGCCTTGAGGACTGAGCTGAGGGTCGCTGCACCTCACAATCGCCAATTTTGCCTCATCCGACCTCCAAAGAGCTCCAGAGAGCCCCAAACAGATGGGGGCAAGGGGCCCGGCCATTGGAGAGAAGCCTCGGTCTGAAAGGCCCAGAGACAGGGCTGTTGATTCTGGACCAGAATTGGGTGTTGTTTCTGCGTTCCCAGTGGGGGCCCAGTGACACAGACCAGCCCTTGTGGGCTCTCCACGGCTGGGCTGGAATGGGCTTTTGATTTCTTCCCACTCCTGGTTGGAGGACTTGCCGCTTAAGCTGTGTGGAGTGTTTACTTTTTGAACAATGGTAGCAGGCTGAAGAAGAGGAAAAAACCTGGCTCTTTCTTCTGACTTAGCAGGCCAGGGTCCCCTTAGTAACCAAAATGCCCGTGCACCAGGCTCCAGGAGGAGCTGGGTCGGCACAGTTTCCTCTCATAGGACAATGCTGCCCTCCTGGTGGTAAGGCCTCTTCCAAAGGGGCTGGCGTGGACTCAAGGGCCTTCCTGAAGCTCATGTTCCCAAGGAAAGAATCGGAGGCCAGCTTGGCCGGATGGTGCCCTATCCCTGAAAGGCTCAAGGAAACAAGAGGAATGAAGAAAGGCAAAAAACAAAACAAAACCCCTCAAACTGGGGGATGGAGTGGGCGGTGCTGATGGAGAAGGAAACTGGGCCATTACTGGGTGACCGCATTTAACCCTGACCATGCTATGAGGGAGGTATCACCAGCTCTGTGGTAAGGAGGAGGCTCAGAGAGGTCAAAGAAACTGGTCCAAATCACACAGCTAGGGAGTGGCAGAGTTGACTTCTGAACCCAGTCTGACTCTTCTGAAGATGTCCTCAAACCAGTTGCTCAGACTTCAGAACAAGTATCTACGTAGGGAGTGCAGCTACACCAGCACCCTGAGGGCTTGCTTTCTCTCACGCAAAATGACACGTCTTTTGTATCATAAAAACTACATATGTAAAAAAAAAAAAATGGGAAAGACAAAAAAGTTCAAAGAAGAAAACTGTGGTTATCGTAATCCCTCTACCTGGAGATAATGTTTTGGTGTATTTCCTTCCACAACCCTCTGCCCCAATCCCTACTTTTTAAAACACAGTTGAAACAATTCGTAATGTTTCTTTCTGATTTTCTCATTTATTACAATATAAGCAATATTTCACTTCACTAAAAGCTTTGTAAAGATCATTGCTAATTGCTACAAAATGTTCCACTTCATAGAAACAAACCCAATTAAGCCCCTTTTGTTGGCTATTTCCAGTTTTTAAGAAATTATTATAAATAATATTGTTGTGAAATCTGTAGGCATAAAGCCTTGTGCTTTAGCATGGATTCCTAGAAGTGGAATTTCCTTTCCACTTCTTAAAGAAATGTCCCTCTCAAATTCGACTTTGAGAGAGATATCTTTACTTCCAATTATTTTAAAGTCATTTTATCCACAGCTTGTGTTTCCTACTCTAAGTGAAGAAAAATCAGCAAAGACACGAGCAGATGTCAAAATAGTCCTCCAAAAACCCTACCCAATTAAAACACTTACTAGTACCGCAGCACACCGAGACAGCTCTCCGGTAGCTCGTCCCACCAACACATTCCCTCTCTTTTTAGTTACAACATATGCCAAAGCTCCTGCCAGCTGCAAACCCTCCCCCCACCAGACTCTATAGGCTTTTTCTCAGAATGAAAAAAAAAAAAAAATGATACTGACATGCACACCGGCTTTCCAAATGGCATTTCTTACACAGAGAAACACACAAAAATGGCATCTTCCCATAAATATTATTAATCAAAAATGTCTTTCCCTTTATACTTTGTCACGGACAGACTTAGTCTGACCTCTGCCTTTCGGGACAAGAAAGGGAAAAATCAGAATATGGGAGTTGGTCAGGGCGGCTGACCTGGATACAGGCTCAACCTCATAAATTCTCCAGGTTTTCATCTGTAAAATGGGGATCACGATAGCACCCACTTCATAGAGTTGTCGTGAGGATTAGATAAGTGAATGTACGTAGAAGAGTTAGCAAGACTGCCAGGACATCCATAAGAGGCGTTCAGCCAACAGCGGCTCTCTTGCCCGTCCGTCCCGTCTCCCTCAATGTTTCTCGGAACCTCAGTGGAGCCTGGCTAACCTTACCCCAAAGGGCCCGAGGGAGCAGAAAGTTTGCCTTTCCCCATGGTAGCCTATGGTTTACTCCCACAACCAGAAAAATACATCAATCTAGAGTCATTAATACAGGCATTTGACTCCTTCCCTGGTCTGTGGGCTTCTTGGGGCCACCAAGACAGATCTCTGTATTCTCAGCTCCCACCTCAATATTTGGCCCACAGCAGGCAATTTATGAATGAATGCATGAATGAACGACAGGAAGTAGAGCCTAGAGAGGAAGCCCACAGGATCCGGAAGCCAGTCTGTCTGAGTTCTCACTTAGCTCCGCCACTCACCAGCTGTGTAAACTTGGGTATTTCACTTCATCTCTCTGTGCCTCAGTTTTCTCCTCTGTATACAGTGCTTACACCTCATGCGTGTGATGAGGATTACATGGGTTAACATTTTAAAATCATGTAGACTAGTGATTGGCACATGAGAAGCTCAAGATAAAATAAAATTTAAACGAAAGTGAATGGGGCTTCCCTGGTGGCGCAGTGGTTAAGAACCTGCCTGCCAATGCAGGGGACACAGGTTCAAGCCCTGGTCCGGGAAGATCCCACATGCTGCGGAGCACCTAAGCCCGTGCGCCACAGCTACTGAGCCTGCGCTCTAGAGCCCGCGAGTCACAACTACTGAAGCCCACTCGCCTAGAGCCCGTGCTCCCCAACAAGAGAAGCCACCACAATGAGAAGCCCGCGCACCGCAACGAAGAGTAGCTCCCACTCGCCGCAACTAGAGAAAGCCCGTGTGCAGCGACGAAGACCCAACGCAGCCATAAATAAAATAAATTTATTTAAAAAACCCCAAAACACTGCAACAAAATATTTTTTTTAAAAAAAGGATGGGGCTTCCCTGGTGGCGCAGTGGTTGAGAGTCCACCTGCCGATGCAGGGGACACGGGTTCGTGCCCCAGTCTGGGAAGATCCCACATGCCGTGGAGCGGCTGGGCCCGTGAGCCATGGCCGCTGAGCCTGCGCATCCGGAGCCTGTGCTCCGCAAGGGGAGAGGCCACAACAGTGAGGGGCCCGTGTACCGCAAAAAAAAAAAAAAAAAAAAAAAAAAAGAATGGTCTTTTGAGGGTGATGGAAATATTCTATATCATTATTGGTAATGGTTTCATGAATGTATAAAACTCAGAATTCACTGAATCGTACACTTTAAATGGATGGTTTGCTGTGTATAAATTACAGCACAATGAGTTGATAAACATATTAGTGTTATGTCCAGAACACAGAATAAAGTCATAACAGACAGTGAAAAATAACAACGCATGAATGATGGTGACCAAATGCCACACGACAAGGTAATTCTGCCCTGAACCAACACCAATGTAAATTCTGATTTGCAGCTGTGTTTGGCTCCCTGCTTCCTTCCTTTTTTGTCTAGCCTAAGGTTTTTAAAACTTTTTTTTTCTACTCATACCCTTCTAGGATAAATATAGAATCCAATGCCCATGATATACATCCCTATGTAAAAGTGGGGTCCACTTAAGGATCACTATACCTTCGGTGTATCTTCTCGAGTCAAGAAGATTCTACTGAACCTTACTTTCTAAAGTTGGTTGTATGAAAACAATGGGTCCCCTCAACTCCTGCGCTAAAATATAAAGTATCAGCTGTACTTTTTCAAACCACACCAGTCCTCTGCACAGATGGGGCTCACCCTGCCTATCTAGGGAGGGGACTGGGCAGCTAGTGACAAAAGACAGGATTTAGAACCAGGTCATAAAATGAAGAGCAAGGACTCGTGCTGGTGATGCAATCCAGGGGATCCAAAGAATGGTCAGAAGCATGTGCTGTCTCCCTGGCTGAGGAAGCCGGGGGCTGCAGGTGGAGGAAAGAAGCTGGTGCTGGACCTTGAGGAGCAGGGGCCCAGATCCACCTCCGCTGCCTCAGCTGACAACGGGGGTCCTTATCTTGTATGGGAGTTGTTGGGGGGGGGTTGTCAGTGAGGTGGCACGCATGGAATAAATGAGCCAGCACACAGTGAATCTTTTCTGTTGTCCTTTCACCAGGACTATCGTGAGGGCTAGAGCTATGTCTTATTTGTCTCTGCATCCCTAGTGCCCAGCACAGTGCCTGACACAGGGCAAATGCTCATTAATTGGAGAATGAATTAAATATTGTGGCCTCTCACTCTACTGGGAGGCAGGCCTGGCACAGATGTCAATGTGAGCCCAAATGGACAATGTAAGCCCAATGTAAGAGTCTGCACAAGGAAGTGTGATGGGAATAACAATAATAATGACAATGACAATAATCACATAAAATTATCATGATTAACGTGTGTAGAATTAATTCACAGTTGACACAGAAAGTAAGATAGGCATTACCATGGTAGCTTAAGACGTGGGTTCTAGAATGAGACAGCCAGATTCAAGCCTTGCCTCTGCCACAGGGTATCCTTCAGTTAGTTCTTCACTTTTGAGCCTCAGTTTTCTCATCTATAAAATGGGGATAATACTACCTACTGTCAAGCTGTGTCTGGAGGTTTAAGCGGGATAATACATGTAAAGAATTTAACACAGTACCTGACTGCAGTAAGTAGAATGAATGGGAGGCTCTGAAAAGCGAGTTCCTATCCTTGCGATTTGAAAGTAGGATTAGAGTTCCAAGACTATACGAATTTGAACAACTGATTTTCAGACTAAAGGCAAAGGCTAATGACTCCACTATTATGATTCTGTGCCACTGAAAACTACCATCAACCTATCGTTTTTTCCTGGCTATGTCTCAGGGACATGAGCACATTCTCTGGAGCCAGACTGCCCGAGTCCGAATCCCAACTCCGCCAGTTATAATTGTGTCACCTTGGGCGAACCCTTTAACCTCTTTGTGCCTCAGTTTCCGCATGTGTCTGATGAGATTAAAATAGTACTGACACCCAGGATAATGCTTACTCTTGGGTCAGAGGGAGAATGACTACAAGGAGGCACAAGAGGGGCTTCTGGGGGCTGGTAACATTTTGTTTCTTGATCTGGTGGTGGTTACATGGCATGCCTGCCTTGTAAAAACTCACCCTGTTCTATACTTTGGATGAGTGTACCCTTCCCATAAATCTCATACTTCAGTGAAATGTTTAGGAAAAGCAAATAATGTAGATTTCACTGGATTGTTATGGTGGTTAAATGAGTTAATATACGTATAGTATACTTAGAATAGTGTCTGGCATATAATAAGCACTGGGTATTGACTATTATTATTATGAAAACAACATAGCAATAATTCTATGGATAAAAAGGATTCAATCTAGAATATATCTCACTGTCAGAAAATTTGTTTGCAAAGGTAGACCCTTCCTGGACACCTACTGCTTCTCCAATCAGTCCTGTCCCCTTCTCCAGTTGAGGAGCAAAGCAGCAATATTATTGGGTACCTTCCGAGGGACATTTGCAGTCCTGAGTCAGCCTGCTTTGGGAGAGCAGCAGAACTGAGTAGGAGTCAGATTGGGCTTTGAGTTTTATCTTCTTTAATGCCTACTTACAGGACCCAGGGCAGGTTATTTAAACACAGTTGAACCTCAGTTTCTTCCTCTATAAAATGGGGCTATGACCACGTGCTACATAGGGTTGTGACAGGATTAAGTAAAAAGAAAAAAAATGGAAAAATTCATTTTATACCTATGTGGCCATGTTCCCATCTGCCCAGGGTACTGGTCTTGGCTACAGGCAGGCCCGTGCTCAGTCAGGGAGACAGCGCATGCTCCTGACCATTCTTTGGATCCCCTGGATTACATCACCAGCACAAATCCTTGCTCTTCATTTTATACAGGCAGGCCTTCTCCTTGCTGGAGTGACCCCTGAGGCCCGTAAGGAGTCTCCTCTCCTATGGCCACGCCAGCACCTAACGCAGCACCTCTGACACCAGCATCTAGACCACCAAGCAAAGGGCACGGGTCTACAATGACTTCCTGCAAAGACACTTTGCTTCAAGAGGAGCATTACGAAGTCCACAGAGTGCTTTGCTTTGGCTCAGAGAAAGTCCAGTGTCTGTTTCTCTCTGAAAAAGGCACACTAATATGGCTCCTGGCATTATAGTTTACGTCTCATTTAAGTATGACTTCTTGGCAGGTTTTATTTTTTTTTAAAGTTTTGAAAGGTAGGGAATATGGTTAAAACAAAACCAAAAATTACATCTTCATAGTTCGTCCATTTAAACTTTACCCTAAACGACTATTGCTGGCCTTCACACAGTCACCACTTAGGCTGCCTATACACTTGGTTACGTGTGGGCTGAGGCACAGCTAACTTCCCAGGGGCCTGCACGGCCCGGAACTGTGTTACACGCTCCGCATCCATCATGTGCCTGACGCCCACAGTAAGAAAATGAGAGCTGCTAGCTGATGTGCTCCTCCCGCGGCCCAGCCCTTACATGCCGTACCATTTAACGCAATCCTCACGACACCCTTGTGAAGAGACAAGGAAATGCAGGGGCAGAGAGGTGAAATAACTTGTCCAAAGTCCTATGGCTTAGCAGCAGTGGAGCCATAGCAGTTGAACCCAGATGGACACCAAAAACTCTGTATTACCCAATGCACCTTACTAATTGCTCTGACACGTTGTTTCCATCACAAACATACTGAGCAACTGTAATTTAATAGATGTTTGTCAGGGACACACCAAGTGGCTTGATGGTTGGTCCGGACTCCATTAAAATTCTCAAGGGAGAGGGTTTCCTATGGAATACTGTACCCATTGGATGGATGAGGACACTGAGGCTAAAGAGATTAAACAGTTTGCCCATGTTCTCACATGCTTGTGAGAGAAAGGATCTGAATCTGGGTTATCCATGCCAACGTTCTTTCTTTCCACTATACAGCCCACATCAAATGTACTCAAATGCATGCGCATGTATATGAGAACATAACAAAGAACAGCACGGGGAGCTGCTGGCCTCCTAGGAGGAAGGGAAAGAGAAATCAGAAGGAAAGTGGAAAGGACAAGAAGAGGAAAGGCAAATATGCAGGTAGTCTAAACTCTCTATTCCCTCCTGAAATCTCAGATATGCACAGAGGGAAGAGTGACATTTTCCTTCCCCTCCTCTGGCCCCAAAGGTCACTGAGCTGCCAAGCAGTTGATAAACGTAGTGGCTTTTCTTTGGAGCCAGGAGTCACTGATTTGCTCCTTCCTGCTCTGCAAAATTAAAAATCTAAGCCTGACAGTTCAGAGGACCCCTGAAAACACTGCTGGAATTTCCCAGTGTGCTTTAAACAGAAACAGAAGCTTGGCAGGGGAGGGACGTGGTGTAAGCACCTCACAGGTCAGGCCAAATCCACTCCTCACAAGGTAGTAAGCACTGACTCTCATTAACAAGTCCAGAGATTTTCAACCCAGGTCAGCAAAGGGGCTATTTCTTCAATAGTGCTTTCCCTCCTTTCCTGACCATCCATCCACTGGACATTCATTCATTCACCCATTTAGTTAGTCATGTCAAACTGATGGATGACTAAAACATGATCTCTAAACTCAAGGGGCTCCCGGTCCACTTGTGTGTGGGAGTGTGGGTAGGGGTAAATTATAATCAATAAGAAATTATAAATCAATAAATTATAATCAATAAGAAAAGGCATAGTCATATGGAGTGGAAAAGATCTCAATCTGGTGGAACATCTCCATTCACACAGAGCTTGCCCAGCTGCCTCCTCAGGATGGTCATGGCCCAGAGCTGCAGAGTCCCGAGGTTGGTGTCCTGGCTCACTCACTTACTAGCCAGGTAGCTTCAGGCAAGGCCCTTTGCCTCCTCTAGCATCAGTTTCCTTCTCTGTGAGACTGGGTCTTGATCCCCACCTTCAGGATTGTTGAGAAGATTAAAAGGAGTTACGGTAGGACACGTGCTTCCTAAAGGGCCAGCCACAGGGCAGAAGCTCAGTCAGTGCCAGCCAGCCTCCCTCTGAGATTTTGGTTCTGCCAGCTCTGCCAGCTCTACAAGTCCACCCAACACAGCACCACCATCCACTCTGGCCTCCACTCTGGCCCCCAAAATGGAGGGGTGAGCCCATGTACATGCCTGACACTGCTGGGGTTTTGCCCCAAATTGAAACACACTTCCTGCTGCTAGAGATTCAGTTTCCTCATGTGTAAAAAGAGGACAAGGAAGGTGTCAACACCTTTCACCACTGCTGCAAAATGCAAACGAGAGATGAGATGGCAGAGCACTTGGTAAGATGTGAAGATGGCCCAGACATGGATCACCATGATTATCTCCATCCTGCAAAACCCTGCTCTTCTACGAAACCTTCCTGACTATTCCTGCTCCCACAGCAAGTGGCCTTCTTTGGTTCTAAGCAAGTACAGTGGGCAACACATACTTGGATCCTCAATTAAAACCTGATTAGTGATGTTTCTAATTGTTTCATGTGTACCTGTCACTTTTCCCTTAAAGTAACTGGTTTAGCCATACTATATTTACATACACTGCAGTAACACTCACCACTGTCATCTATAAAATATCGAGTTTGAAAACACTATATTTTTAAATACCTGATTTCATTTGATCCTCATGGAATAGGCGTTATTATTCTCATTTCACAGAAGAGAAAAATGAAGCTCTTGTTCCAGGTCCAGAGTAATAACAGAGCCAGGACTTGAGCTTTGGACTGCCACTCCCCAAAGCCTGGGCCCTTTCTCTCTGTGGAGCCCCGTCTACATTCCTGGTTTAGCAAATACTGAGGACAGTGACCAGATCACATATTTCTTTTGTAACCTCCATACATAGACTTATCATAGGCTAGATATATAATAACAAAAAGACCCTAAAGGCAGGGTCTTATTATTATTATTTGTACACACTAAAATATTTCACACAACAAAATAATTGGGTTTGAATCCTGGTCCTGCTAATTATTAGCTGTGTGACTTTGGACAAGTTACTTAACCTTTCTGTGCCCAAATTTCATCATCTGTAAAGCAAAGCCACCGCTTCTATAGCACAGACTTGTTGTGAAAATTAAATGATGAGTGTAGTGCGTCCAGCAGTATTTCAAAAATAGTATCCATCCAATTTGAAATGACGAAACTTGAATTTAAGAGTTTCACTTGGGGTTTAAGGGGATGTTGATTCCCTAGTCCCAAAATGGTTTGGAGTCACCCTCTCATAAAATAGGGCCTTCCTTCCTCCCCCGCAACTGCCACTTGCCATCATTCATTCATCACAAGCACAGCAAACCTGGACTCCCATCTCCACCTGCCTTTTATTTGAAATGTCAACTTTTAAAGAGTGGAGAGGTTGGAAACCCAATTTAACAAGCATGCTGAAACATTGTTTATTGCCCCCATAAACATGGCTTAGTGAGAATTACGGACTTAATCAGAGTGAACTTATCTCCCAGTGAAAAGGAACACTTTAAATTTCAGAAATGGCACCTTCACTGTGAAAATCTCTTAACTTTTCAAACAAACTACAGGGGGTCTTAAACATATGGGCAGTAAAGGGGCAGCCATTACTGTGATTTGTCTTGCCCGAGAGCCAAGGAGCCCTAAAGGTCCATAACAACTTTAAGATCTAGGAAAAATATTTGGAAAATCATATTCAGGAGACATGTCTCTCAAAACACCTGAAAGGTCTGCTGAGTGGGAAGTAGTACCTGTATAGTTGCTTGGGGCTGCCTAAAAGAAAGGACCCTGTGGTCATTAGAACAGGGCCTGTTTAATAAGCAGCAGCACTGGGAAAGCTCACCTCTCATCCTGTTTGTACGATTAAGCATTTAGCAATAGGCAATATTTGGGGACCAGCTTTTCAGAAGAGAGGTGCTACACAAATCCCAAAGGCTGCTAAACAGTTTGTGTGATTTTTTTTTTTTTTCTTTTTAAAAAACATGAGGATGAGGTCCTAGGAACCCCAACTTCCTAATTTGAGGGAGGCTTCATTAAGGCTGCTCTGATCCTTCCAGGAAAGGTTTTCATAAAGATGCCCCATTTTGCAGAGAATGTATCAGCCTGGCTGCCAGAGGCAGGAAAGGCAACAGATATAAAATTTTATTATTTCGATGCCCCAGTAGCAGCCAGGAGGACTTAATGAAATCGCCAAGATTTACAATCTGAAATAGCTACTGCACAGACAGATATGGTTAAGGAAGCTGTGCCTTCTGACCTTTCAACCCTTTGATCCTCACACAGCAGGTGGCCTGGAGCCCCCTCCTGGGCATCTTCCTTCTCTTCCGACACTGCTGAACCTTGATGTGCAATAAGCCTGACCCTACACAGGTGACTCTCACAGTGCTTATCACCAGCAGCTGCTGCTAATGGAACGGCCCAAATCACTTGGCCTCGAGATTCTAACTCAGAGATGAGGGGGAGAGGGATCTGCTGTGCAGTGTCCAAACGGTGCTGAAATGATGCCCAAGAGTTCAGCCCCAAGTCCAGTTGTTTGGAAATGCTTAACGATGTCATTACCAAAAACTGTCCTAGAAATGGAACTCTGGTCTCCTCCGATTTATACTTTGAGTTAGAAAAAAAAAATCACCTTTTAAAAATAAATCGCAAAGCTCAAAAAAAAAAAAAAAAAAAAATCAACCCCGAAGTCCCAAATGCATCTCTCAGAACTTCCCTAAAACCATGTGCAGCAAATTTATACCAATGAAAATCAAAACAATTTTTGGAAACCTAAAATTGACTGTTTTCAGTTCCATGAAATTTCATTTAAAAAACCCCATATGCCAAAATGTCCAAATTCTCTTATTTTTAAAAATTGGGATGACTTCCAAAATCATAGCTATCTTTTTCTTCCTTTTTTTTTTCTTCTAAAGCTAAGGATGGGTAATGTGCATATGTACTTATCAAGCTTCATAATTTAACCCGTTCGGTCAGTACAAAATACTTTCAATAAAATGCTGAAGAGGCAGGATATAAATTTATTACCACTGCATCTTTTAAAACAATTGACTCCCAGGCACCAGGGTTTAACAGATATTCTGTTTGGTTAAGGACATGTCCAGGAGTCTAGGCAGCCCCAGTTTGAAGCTTTTAGTTTTTGTCAGGTATTTGGGTTTATGGAGGAAAGGATTTTAGGCAGGGCACACAAAACATTCTGTGGGATGTTGATAACGTCCAACTTAACTGCCACTGTTGATCATACTTAGGAAAAGCCCTGAGCCCATGCCTTTGTTTCTAAACAAAAATAGTACGGTGGCCCCATTCCTTACCTGCAATGGCCTGAGCTTAGGTCAAAAATGTCTGAACCCAATGGGCAAAGAAAAAACCCACTTCTTTTGTAGCCTAAATGGCATATATTTTAAATATTCAACTTTAAATTCATTTTGAAATCAGCTGAGAATCAGACAGTATGTATAGAGAGGTTTATAGGCTCCAATTTTAGTCACACTTTTCTCTATGGATGTTTAAGTTTAGTACGGAGAGCAGTTTATGGAGAAATCAGTTTAGTAAAGGGAAAAAAAAGGAATAGTTACTATATCACAGTTTGACCACTTTGTATAAAATTATTATTAAGTGCTCTTCTTCAGAGATGCCTATTGGAAATACTTTATTAATAATAATAGCTACCATTGGGTGAGGGCCTACTAATGTGCATGGAACTTTAGCCATATTATTTCTAATTGTCATCACTTTGAGGCAGGTGACCCCATTTTGCAGATGGAGATGTTAAGCATACACGCACAGATGCTCGGCGACTTGCCCAAGTTACAGAGGGACAAATAGTGGAGCTCGAATTCAAACTCAGGATCACTGCCTGCCTTCTCAGCCCTTGGTCCAGCCACATTTTTCCCAACAAAAGCAAAACAAACAAAACAACAATATGCAATACCTTGTGCAGAAAATGCCAGGTTTCAGCGTGCTTACACATCGCCATGGCCCATTTAAAGGCCTTCCGAATCAATTATTTTAGGTCATTAAGAGGAAGTTTAATTTGGTTGACAAACACCCCTACTGTGGTGACCTCACATATCAACAACAAATGTCTCATGGTCACAAACCTGTACCATGAGTCTGCTGAGCATGGTGTTAAACAAAACCACATGTGCCCTGATTCCAAGTGGGATTTGACTAGGCCAAGGGCACCGCTTTTCAATCATCATGCTGCTGGTCTCTGAGCGCCCACAACGGCCCCACCCCTAATCACTTGCAAGGAGTTTGAAAAGAAGTCACCAGTCCCATGTGGCTGTATTCAGTTGAGAGTGTCTTTAAGCTAATGTTGATTTAGAAAAAGTCACTCAATAAAAACTACAAAAGGAGGCTGAAAAAAAGGGCAGGGCCAATTTTAGGTAGATGTCTCAGCTTATTTTAAAGAAAATTTACCAGTTCTACACACACATAATACTGATAATCACTTCCATTTACTTGGCGCCTACAACGTGTCAGGTACCGATTTTCTCATTTACTCCTCATTAAAAAACCCCTATGAAGTGGAGAATCTACCCAAGGAGTCTGAAGCTCAAAGAGACACCTTTACATCCCCATCTGCAAAACAGGAGCACCCCTCACAAAGGCGTGACAATGAAAAATTATACAGCTCAAGTGCCATGTATATTGGTAGAAGCTCATTCAATGGTTGATATTATTATTAAATATTTCCAATAGGCATCTCTTCAGAGGATAACATAATAGTAGTTTTGTACGGAGTGGTCGAACTGTGAGATTTAGTAGCCGTACTTCTCCCCCTGCTAAACTGATTTCTCCTTTAAACAAAGGAGCTTGTTTAAAGTCTCCCAGTAGCGGCGGACCTAGAATTCGAATCCAGGTCCCCACGATTCTAGAGCTCAAGAGCTCTTCCGCTCTGCTCCACAGCCTCCTGCATGCTGCTCCTTGTGTTAATCTGACAGGAATTTGGTTAGTTTAAGCTTCTCTTAGTAACAATTTAGAAACTTTGGGTCTTCTTTGAAGTCAGTTTTAACGTTGCTAAATTGACTGGCTAAGTGATGATAGGAAAATTGGAAAACAAAAGCATCAATGATGGTTTCAAATTTTCTACTGGGACTCTCCCTCATAAATTACTCAATTTTTCTAATCTATAACAGAGGGCTATCTCATCTCACAAGAGAACATTTCAGTCACGACAAATTAGACTGAAAATGTACTGACTGCAAGAGATACTTAAATCAGCCAGAAGTACTTGTTCCCTTTGATAACATAAATTACTACTAGGGCTTTAAGTTGTTTCATATTAACTAATTCCAACATTAGGCTAAGTGGCATTTAAGAACCACACATTTTAAAAGCAGACGCCACATGAGGAGGAGAGAGCTTCCAGGGGGAATCCATCAGGCGAAATCCAGAACATTCTTCAGGCCCTAAGTTGAACAGAGCTGCTGAATTTTCACTCTGAATGCACTGGATGTGACAGATTCACATGTGATGGTATCGCTTGATAACAGCACGCTAAGGAAATTCCAGCAAGACCAAGCTACTGTCGAATTACTTTTCTCTCTATATAATTAAGCAAGCGTCAGGGTTTCATTGATCTAAACTTTGTCTCTTGTTTTTACTACTCACTATGAAGAATAATGTTTGGTAGAATTTTTTAAAAAGCTCTTCACATCCATTATATCAGTTAGTTCTCACAACTCTCTGAGATGGATAATATTACCTTAATTTCACTGATTAGAGAATGGAGCCTCGGAGAGGGTAAGTAACCCAGCCCCAGTCGCAAGTGTACTCAGAGCTTTCCTCTGGAGAAATATGAGGCTGCCAGACGTGAGCCCTCCGTCCCCTCACCACAGTGCTCAGGGCATGGCCTGGAGGCCGCGCCGAGAAGGAAGAGCTCAGGCAAAGGTCCTGGGAACCTCTGCCGGGACTGCGGCAGGGTTAGGCGTAACCCACAGAGCCTGATCCAGGGGCTCTGGGGTCTGACAAACCCAGCACAGCGGAGGGACAGGATGCAAATTACTTTCTCTCTCTGAGCCTCAGCTTCCCCATTTGCAAATATGGATGTCTCCTCCTTGGCAGAGAGATTCTTAGGATGTGCAAAAGTGAGAACAGGTACAGCACCGGGCACTGTGTCTGGCATGGAACAAGGACACAGAAGACGGCAGTTTCTTCCCAACCTTCTCCCTTTCTTGCTAAATCTCCCCATGAACCTATGACTGAAACTACCAGGTGGAATTTTTCATGCAAATATCACCGTCTTACAAAGCAGGACTTTGATTACTTATCACTAACAAAGAGATCTCACATGGAGTTTCTCAATTCTCGTGAGAACACATGCACAAGTCACCACCTATACCTGCATATAATTATGGCTGAGAGTTTTGCATGAATCACAGTATTAACAAGGGCAAACTACATCTTATACTATCTACCTGTGGAGTCCTGTGAAGAAGCAAAATGGTACAATGGTAAACAAGAAACACTCTTCTACACTGACCGTGAAACTTAAAAAAAATAAACATAAAAAAATGAACAAGGGATTAAAGACTTCCTATGCCAGAGAAAAATGAAAAGAAAAAACTAGTTAAAATGGCACCAGTTCAGTTGACAGCAATTCAAGTTCTTTTAGAGGTAAAGGGAAAAAAAAAAAGTTATTTTTCTTTGTCTGTAAATAAGTCAATGCTGTTATTTTGTGTAAAAGCTCCACAGTTAAACCATTGCAGACACAGACAAATATGGCTTCTGGATCCCAGAGACGGAGAGGTGCTTCAGTGTGGACAGGGATGTGTCCCTGGAGTGGTGGCTCAGCGCTGCCCCAAGCACTTGGTGCATCTGTAAAACCAGGCTTCCATGTGCTCCAGCTGAGCCTTCCTACATAAAGGATGGTGAGGAAGAGAGGAAAGCTGTGAGCTGGGCCTGTCTCCTCATGCCCCCATCACATGTCTCTTGAAATTGCATTGGTGGGAGAGGTAGGTAGACCCCTGTGCTACCTGGGTCTCACTCCCCTGTTCCTACTGCCTGGAACTTAGCACTTAGTATATAACCTAAATTTATCCTCTCAAACTGCACTGTAAAAAGATTATCTAATTCATAAAAAGTACTTGGAAACAGAGAGGAAACAAAAATCTAGTTAAAATGGTGCTTGAAACCTCAAAGTAAGTCATCACTACAAACACCTCTGCCACAGTTTGGTAGTTTGGTAGCAAGGAAACCATTCGGAAGCTTGGGTTTGGGACGCTAACACATCTGAATTTTATGTACATGGTTGTGGTGTGTAATTTTTTTTTTTTTTTTTGTGGTATGCGGGCCTCTCACTGCTGTGGCCTCTCCCGCCGCGGAGCACAGGCTCCGGACGCGCAGGCCCAGCGGCCATGGCTCACGGGCCCAGCCGCTCCGCGGCATGTGGGATCTTCCCGGACCGGGGCACGAACCCGTGTCCCCTGCATCGGCAGGCAGACTCTCAACCACTGCGCCACCAGGGAAGCCCCTTGTGGTGTGTAATTTTACTTAAGAATTACCTTGATCCTTACAAACAACAATTTATGAACATGGTTACGCCGCTTCCAAGCATTTTATATGGAAGGACCGTGTTTCTAACGGCCCAGGAGGAGGAGGCCTGACCCTCCCCTATTTACACCCTTCAATGGCTCTCCATTGCCCTGTAAAGTTGAAACTCTTTAACACGGCTTACAAGGCCCTGGATGGCCTGGCCCTTGCCTGCCTGCCTCAGTGCTCCTCTCCCCTTCAGCTCCACGTTCCTGTCAGACACTGAACTGCTCATACTTCCTGGGAAACACCATGGTCTACACTCTAAGTCTTTGTAGATGCTGTTCCCTGTCCTCCTGGTGGAACTCAAATTTATCTGCTAGGTTTCCATTTAGGCATTCCTCTCCTCTGAGAAGCAGAGCCCACAAGGCTCAGTTCACTGTCTTCCCTACCAGAGCCTATAGCCTCTCAAATTCCCTGCAATTACTTTCTCCTTGTCTGCATATGTTCTAGACAGAACTCTGAAGGCACAGATTATGTCACATTCACCATTTTATATAGAACCCCTAGTGTGATACAATGCCTGGTACACAGAAGGCTACCAAAACATTACTATAGAAGGGGATGTGTATTGTGTACCGACCACAGGCCAGACACTGGGATATGCTGGACATATACAGGACTCATTTATTTAATCTTTACCACAATCTTAAGAGATGGGGACTAACCACTCCTATAGATGAAGAAAGTAAGATACAGAGACAAAGTACCACACCTGAAATTACTACTGCAAGGGAGTGGTCAAGCAGGGAACTGGAAGTGCATTTATCAAGTTCCTTAAAAATGCCACTCCCATCCCTGACACATTGCCCCCAGCATTGTCAACCAGAAGAAAACAGCAGGCACAAGCCAATTCTAGTGAAATTCTTTCCCTAGGGAATGAAGGTGATGAGCCCTGGAACCCAAGAGTCCCTAAAACACAATTTCAAAGGCATCAACTTAACAATGTAAACGGCTTTAAGGCCACTGAGGAAATAAAAATGGCAATGGTTGCTGACCTCTGTTGAACTCTTTATGTGCCAGGCACTGTGCTGAGTACCTGATAAGCATTATCTCACTAGATCCCTCAATGATACTATAGGGGGGAGCTATGGCCATTGCCCTTATTTTACAGGTGAGAAAACAGAGGTGCAGAGGTCCATCACCTTGCCCAAGATGAAACAAGCAGGAAGTAGGGGAGCCAGAACCCAGAGCCCACATTCTAACCACCACACTTTACTGCCTCTGTATATAGGTGGAGCTTAATTTGCAGTCTAACCTGAGCCTCTGTCTGCACTGTGTCACTGCTATAACCTTTCCTTCCTCCTTCCTGACCATTCCATCACCAGGAATGATACAAAACACCTTCTGCATGCATCCCTCATGTGGCTCTGAGGTCTGTACACAAAGCATTATTTGTGAGGCTTGGAAAGGAAGGTCTTCATTTATCAAAAAGGAAAAGGAACCCATCTACCAGAACTGACCTGGCACCTGCTACCAGACGTGGCACAGAGGAGGAGCTGCAGAGCCTCCCCTGAACTCAACTGAGGTGGAGGGAATGAAAGGAAACAGTCACTGTGTAATCTGGCCGCGTTTTGGTGTTTCCTAGCTGCCAGCTAACATGATCATTCTCTCCAAGAAGAAACTAGGTCTATGCCAAAACCCTTGGCTATCCTGCTAACTTACCACCAGCCTCAAATTAGTGTTTGCTTAAATGAGAGAAAGGATATAAAAAGGCAGTGGAGGTCTAAGAATGACGATCAGCTAGAAACTTGTCACTTTAGAAGGAAGGTGTACTCTTTTAGGTGACTAGGTTACCACTTAACAAATAGGACAGCCTGTAAGAGCTTGAAGGCTAGAATTAGATCTTCCCCCCAAATAACCTTCTTTCGAATGAGAACAGTAGGTTATAATTTATATTTCTTTTTGTGCAACAAATTTGAGTGTCATAAAAATGGTTAAAAAGTCTTCCTATGGTAGCTTTTTCTAAACTTTTATGAACATCTGCCACATTCATTTGAAGTTTAAAAAATTCTGGCACATATGCAAAGGCATAATAAGGTGCCTATAGCTTTCAAGAAAAAATAACAAGACAGTCAAAAATAAGCCTTTTGCTGAATTGCCAGTAAGAAAACTAGTGTGCGAGAGGAGATGGGCCTTCCCAATCTCCTTCCCTAAAGAGTTTTCCTTTGGCCCCAGGTATGAGCTCCACCCCCAAACATTATAGCCCATGGTTCCTGGAAGAAATCTCAGGGAACCATCTCTCTCACTTGAAGGTCTAATAGAACCAGATAAGCCCAATCAAAAAGCATGACCGGAGGACTCCGAGTCTGAGCTGAAATCCATGGGAGGAGAGCAGGAGACTGTACTTCATGACTTGGTAGTTCACAGCTGCCTCACACATGCAGGAAACGCTATTTTGTTTGGAAAGTGTCTTAGCTGGCTTCAAGAGTGGGGTAACTACTATTTTTGTTTTTCTTTTAGTGCTGACCACATAGTAGTTCAGCATGGCAAACCCTCCCTAATTTAAATCAGCAGGGCTAAGATTTATCTTGGCCAGTGCTTCCCAAACCTTCTCATTTAAAACCCTTCAAAGGCCAAGGAGAGTGGACTTGCACCCATTCACCTAAGTGCAAAACTCTGTCTCAAGTTTTAGCTTCAAAATTTATGCCTGTTGTGCACAGCATGTTTTACTACAAAAAACCCTTGTTTTAAATTACTTACAGTCACATAAAAAGTAAAAAAATTTACTCCCTCCACCTTCAAGTAAAATTATGGTGCTGGGTTCCCTGACAACAGCAATGCCTACTGGAGGGCTCTAAATGTGTTCCAAATTCCAGCTTTCCAAGCACTCACTCAATCCTTCTTTTCAGAACGCACCTGCTGGGTATCCTGCTAGGTGCTGAGGACACCACAGTGAATGAAGCACAGTCCTTGTTCCCAAAGAGCTCCTGCTCTTAGGGCTGAAGGAGAGGGCAGGGAAGCAAACAGCTGTCGTCCTGAGCAAGAGGTACATCAAGCAAAGGCAACGGCCAACGGGAGGACTTCCTCCAACAGCTGGGGAAGAGAAGGTTTAGCCATGCAGGGGCGTGGGGATGGGGGTGTTTTAGAGACCAGCCAGAGCACCGGCTAACAAGGGACAGCGAGAGGACAGGAGGCTTGACAGCAGCGGGGAGCCTGAGCAGGACTCGGGGGTAGGGCAGAGGAGGCTGGAAGGCAGGCTATTAAAGGCAGAGTGACCAGAATTTCATACTCATCTTCATACCTCCATGACCTAGCAAAATGTTCGGAAAACAAGAGGCCTTGATCCTGCTTCTCGAATGAACGAATAAGGCTTTGCAAAAATCTAAGAAAGCAAGGTAAAATGTCAACAAAGGCAGCGAGGAAGGAACAGGGCGAGAGACATGTCAGAGACTTGGTGACTATTTAGAGAGAAAGAAATGAGAAAGAGGACACTCAGCCATGCTCAGCGTGACCCACTTTGGTGCCTTTTCAGGCAGTGGGGCCACTCACGGGGACCGGGAACAGTGGAAGGGGAGTGGAGTAACTCGACGGGTGTGTGTGTACAGATAACAAGGGGTTTGGGGAAGACTGAGTCTGAGACATCGACAGTACATCTTGGTGACCTTCCACTGGCATTTGCAACTCTGGGCCTTAAGTTCAGAGAGAGGCATGCCAGTGTTAGAATCACAGTTGGGAGTCACTGACATTACCCTGGTGGCAAAAGCAAAAAGCCTTATAAAAGATGGCCAGAGGGCATATAGAAAAGAAAAGCAAGCCAAGACTAGAAACCTGGACAATCCTCAAGGTAAAGGGCTGTGAAACGGAGGCTGAAAAAACCCATGCTGTAACAGCCTGGAAGGCAGAAGAGGCAGGGAAGAGCCGTGGATGCTGATAGACCAAATGGTCTTTAGATTAGAGTTTCCAACTGTACAACAATTGACACGAAAGTTCTATTAGCAAGTACTCACTTTCAATTTTTCACACAGGAGCTTTGAATACACCCCCAAACTTGACAAACAAAGGTAAAACACAGAAGAAATCTCTTCAAGCTGATCTAAATACACCATCCAAGATAGTCCATAAACTGTGTACTGTATGTGCTCAGGGCTGGGTGATGACAAGGAGGAACTGTTAACAGAATGTAGGAGCCACATGGCCGTCCTGTCAAATTAGAAATTTGAGCAGATTTCTGTGGTCTATTTTGATCAAGATTCTCAATGTCAAACAAACAGGTTTTTCGATAACCAACTTGTTTCATTTTCGTAAGCACAATAGCACAGTGTGCAACAGTGAAGAAGCAGGTGGTCCTCGTCGACGTGAAATGAAGGCAACAGAAGAAGAGAAGTAGCACTTCCTTTAAGACATGCAAAGCATCATCACAGACGGACATGGCTTTAGCTTTTCCCTCTGAGAGCTTATCTCCTGTGCAAAACAGGCAAGCCCCCTACCTCCTGCCCCATTTTGCTCTAGTGCAAATTTCAGCTCTCTCCTGAGGAGGGAAAAGCTTAGGGTTCATGTGTACAAACCAGTGGCACTTACAAAAGCACAGAAAAGTCCCTTAAAAGAACTGCTATCTAACCGGTACAGCCATGCAGAAAGCAATCTGGCCTTAGCTTCATAGCTTTGACCAAGCATTTCTACTTTAGGGGTTCTACGCTAAGGAAGTTAAGTCAAGATGCAGATTAAGCCTTATGCGTAAAGATGTTCACTGACATGCTATTTATAATAGCGAAATATTATGAACAGCTTTAAGTGTCCAACAGTAATAGGAAAATGGCTAAGTTGTGGCATATCCAAACAGTGGAAGGACCGGTAGCAAATTAAAAATTATTACTGAGAGTAGACAAAAACATGTAGAAATCCCCATGCCATAATATTAAATGAAATAAAGACATAAAATTCTATACCATATCAGTGAAGTACATTTATACAAAATATATATTCACAGAATAAAGACGAGGGTGAAGAAAAATAAAATGCTAACAGTGGTTGAATCTGGAATAATGGTATTGTGGATAATTTTAATCTTCCTGCTTATACTTCTGTATATTTTCTATACCACATTTTCTACAGAGAAAAAATGTAATATAATATTGTTGCAGTGTTTTAGAATAAACATCATTTTGAAAAGTGAATCATTTTCCTTCCCTCGTTCAAACCCTTAAAGAACCCTTTCCTCCTGCCTCTTTGAACCTCACTCCCTCACCCATGAAAACTGACAATCTCCAAACAAAGTGGAAAAACACTGGAAACAAGAGCCCAGTGGAAAGGGTCTAAGCTGAACGCTCTGCTCTGTGCACGAGGCGTTGCTCTGACACGCTCCCGTGTGTAGAGCTGTGAATCCAGAGACTGCGTCTTTTCCACTGCCACATAGCAAAACACAACCGCAAACAGAGGTATCTGGGGAGGAGAGGAGCCCACTTACCTCCATTAAACTTAAATGGATTCCTATGAGGTAGGGCATGGGAGCGCTGTGAAGAGAAACAGAGACACACAGCTGCTTTAATGTCTGTTGCTTTTGACAGAAAATTACACATGGTTCACTATTTGGAGAAAAACTGTTTTAATAAACGTATGCACAGTTACATTTCCTTTCACAACAAAAATCCTAATGTGACATTTTGTTCCCAAGCCTAGAAACTTCGGAAGAATTTCAAAATGTGGGCAGCCTTAAAAGCATGGGTGGCGGGAAGAGCACTGACCCTGGCGTTAGTCCCTAAGTAGCAGCCATGCGATTGCATAGCCTCAGTTGCCTTATCTTTAAAATGGCACTTTGGAATCTAACTGGCAGCTTGCTATCAGAATGAGAAAATATATGTCGAGTGATTAGTACAGTTCCTGGTACAAATGGGAACCACTGTTGCCATGATTACAACAGAAAAAGCAGTTAACAATGTCAGATGGAGGGCATGATGTGCTTCAAAGAGGAATGATTTTTTATTTGCTGTTTCCTCCTGCCATCAAGAGATGTGATCTAACTGTTCATTCTGATTGGACAAAGTGCATCAAAGCCAGCAAGCATCTCCACCCCAATTGCACACATGCCATCTGATGACACTGTAATTCAAAAAGCCCCTTCTAACTGCTTCATTCCCAGAGCAATGGGTTCCCTTAGTTAGTGACTGAGCAGGAGATGAGAACCCAACTCCAGGGGCTTTAAAACCTGGGCATTATGGATCGACTTCCTTTGGTTTCAGGGGCACACATATAAATTATCATTATGATGCTACTTACCAACGATAAATGGGCTAGCCATTATACAAGGAACTTGAAATTCATCTTTCCTAACCCACACAACCTCACAAGGTAGGTATTATACCCATTTTACAGAGGAGGAAATAGGCCCAGAGAGCTTAAATCACTTCTCTAATGCCATAAAACAAGCAGCAACCCTAGGATTTGACTCCAAACCTTCTTCCTCCGTGCCACGCTGAGTTTGTAATATTGGACTTAAAATCCCCAGGCCCGCCCCCCACCCAGTGTTTTTCCTTCAGGTAGGGAGGTCAACGAGTAGAGAGGAAGCAAGACATTGACAATGTTTCCATCTGTCTCTCCAGCATGTGATACATCCTGAGAAAGGTACAAAAAGGTATTTTATGAGCACAGTGGAAAGATACCTGGCTCAGACTTGAGGTGCCCAGGTACCTTTCCTCTGGGGCAGCTGGTGGCGTGGAAGTGGACCTAGGAGGGTGGCTTTCTTGGGGACAGGGTAGGGAAATGAGGAGTGGTAAGAAATGAAAAAGGAGAGGTTTGCTTTCCACTGAATGCTGAGGAGTTTAGGCTTTCTCCTGAAAGCAATGGATGGGCAACGAAGGTTTTTTAAACATCATATGTGCATTTTAAAATTGCTCAAACATTTAAAAATAAGAAAGAGCACAATTCCCTCATTACCATTCAACAAATAAAATTCTTCAAGCAAAAATCCTTCCCCAGAATATAAAATGTTCTCCTTACTACAGACCTCTGCAGTAATATATCTTGGGAGCCTGTAAAACAGTCTTGAATATTAGCAGCACAGTTTGGCAACTATTCTTCTAGAAGATTTTTGTATTTGATAATAGCCAAAGAAAGAATTAGACACAAAACTGCAGTGAAAGTGGAGTTGTCTTTCCTTTCTTCTTCTTCTTCTCCCCTTTTTAAAAAAGGTATCTGCTGTGCACATTCAGCTTCCCTTCGCTTCCAGGGGCAAGGAAATGCCCTATGATATTCTTTCCCCTTAAACTGTAAACCATTAGTTTAGCTGCCAGCTACACAAATGCTCAAACTTCCCAGTGTGCCTGGCTCTGCTGTCCAAGCTTTCTCCAGTGTACATTGAAATGAATGTGTTTCTAATTAAGTAGCTTCAGGAACACGACAGCTTCAATGTCAAAAATACAAAGTCTGAACCCTGGCAGGAAGTCTTAAGACTGCAAATGCCTCATCTAGTGGAACCTTGCCTAATGTAACGAAAGGAAGCAGGAAGAGTGCAGAATTCCAGAAAAATGGCCACTTATTAATGTGTCCAGAAGTACAGCCAAACACATAGAAGGGAGAAAACTCAAATCCATAATATTTAACCAAATCTTATAAACTTTCCCAGCTCCTACCAGCACTGTCATGCAAGTGACAAATGACCCTGAGTTTTAATTAGAATTTCTGAACTGAAGCTCCAACAAATGAATTAATGTATAGAAAAGGACATTCAAACAACTGTGAGAAAAAGGTAAAAATAAATACCTACAGCAAAAGCCTCTGTATAATTTAGGCTCTTATCTGAGACTATAGGCTCTTATCTGAAAAAAAAAATTTCTAGAATTTTAAATATCTAGGTTTTAATGCCATGCCCTTTTGTCCTGCAATAAAAATCAATGAAAGAGAGTAAAAAGGAGTCTTAGAAGTGATGGCAGATGTAGAAAGGGACAAAGTGAGACTCACTCTTCAGCTACCATTAGGTAGGCTATTTTTTTTTTTTTTAAGCCCAATAATTTACCAAAGGGTAATTATGGCCTGTCATAGAAATGTAGTTTCTTAGCCAACTTAGGGCTGCAACAGCTCTGTATTTAGAAAATATTTAAAACACATTTATTCTGAAATCACAGCACACCATGTTTTGTATGAATGCAAATTTGGACAAATACCTTTTACTGTGTCATCATTTGCTTACAAAACCTCAAATGTGTCCCTGAATCTACTGCATTTTTGCTCTGCAAATACAATGATTACAAATTTCAAGTGGGGAGAGGGAGAGAGGAAAAAAAGAAACTCCAGAGACTCCTTAACATCTGAATGTAGCAAATACGTAACTGGGTAATTCTACCTGCATTCTGAAAACAATTTGTATTCTCAATACACCTCAATAGTTTTTGCAGCTACTGAATCATTCTCTTTTGTTTGTTTTTTCTTGTTGTTGTAAAGAGAAATTTGGGGGGAGGGGACACTCACCCACGATCAAGTCATCTTATCACAACTACTTTTATTTTTGTATTATTCTCCTCCAATATTAACATTAATATTTAAAAATATCTTTGAAATTATAGAGTGCATATATTTTATTGTTTTCTCACTGGCTACATTAACATTTCCCATATTATACTGTAAACTTTGTGATTATTTTAAAGACTATGTAATATTCAACCAAGTATGGATGTCCCTTAATTTGCTGAACCCTATTGCTAGAGTTAGACATTAAGCCACTTCCAACTTTTCACTATAAGTAACATCGTAATGAAAATGAACAACTTCATGTGCATGAATTCCCAAATACGGAATTTCCAAGTCAAAGGGCAGGACTGTTTTTAATATCTTTTGTTATATCTTGGCAAAGTGTCTTTTAAAAGGGCACTACCAGCCCCAGTGGAAATCTTTCAAGATTGCTGCAAGGATTAGAGAGAACCCATGAAGTGCCTAGCACAGGAGCAGCACATGGTAGGCTCAGTAAGCTATTATGTCCAAGTGGGTTCTCTTCACAGCCCTGGCATGGCTGGTATGACTGGACCCATTCTCTTAGTGCCCAAAGAATGGTTTCTTGTTCCTTCCCTGGTTCTGAAGGATACCTGGCAAAGTGTTGGTGAGGACAGTCGAGACTCCGTGATGAGCGTGAGGTGTTTGACATGCATCACCTCTATACATGAATTTCTGACCCCAAGCACACTCCCTTGTCACTTGTCTACTTACTGAGCTCAGTAGGGTTGTTTATCACTTTCTTCAGAGGGTAACATTTAAACTTGATTTTATGTACCACCCAAAATGCAAAAACCACCAAGTAAACTATGACTCATTACTTGCTTATCACACAGAATGACAAATTTGTAAAACCACTCATCACGCTTTCTTAAAAAGAAAATATAGCAAAAAATTGGTTAAGCTAGTCCTAAAAAACTTCACATTCAGAACCTGACTCTTCTGAATCATTTTCTGATTCAGAGTCATCAATGCCCTTGTTTTATCCAAGGTATCTCAGTAACAAAAACATAATACTTTATCTAGATGCTATCTTCATTTGTTAGGTCCCAGAAAGAACTTGTTTATTGCTTATCAAAAAAATATCAACGCAAATATCTGTTTCACCAATAGTAAATGAACACCATGCTTCTCTGCTCTGCTCTGCCTTTCACCATTCACACTGACTTTACATTTCAGTGCTGAATCTGACTGCAATTTGGAAGACATTTTAAATGGCAATTAGATACAACATGTGCAGAACCAACAGTGCACATGATTAAATTAAAGGGGTGATAATATTAACAGCTACGACCAAGTTCATGCATAGGCGGGCCATCACAACCGTGTCACAACTGCCCTATGGCTGACGGCGATTGTGGGATGCCACTGTACATCTCTGAGTAGCGGGACAGGGTGTATCTGCCCTAGGCCTTTGTTCTCTGGGAATTACGGCACTATCTGACTTCATCACTGTCATCTTGGAAGAGTAAAAGCTATTCTTTCTTCCTTCTCCCATGAAAAGGAGAGGGATTATATTGCTAGTGTCAAGGCAGTGACAACATAATGACCTTTACCTGAAAGGTATGTTTATTTTGAATCCTCTTAAGGGGAAAAGGAACTAATATCAATTGAGCTACTATAACCCAGGTGCTTTTGTGCATCACTCATACATAATTCTTAAGGCAACTCTGCAAGGTATCACTGCTATCCACATTTTCAGATTGGGAAACAGGCTTGCTTGGAAAGGTGAAGTAACTCGCCCCAGGGTCACAAAGCTAGAGTGAAGCTGTAATTCAAAGTCAGGGCTGTTGGACTGAAAGCCTATACTGTCCCACAGCACATACTCAGAACTTAAGCCAAAAGAAAAGGCGTGCTGGAAAACCAAGGGGGCTATTCACCCAATCCTCTCACCAACTCCAGACCTGCAATGCAGAGCACTGCTCTTATAGGTAAGTCCTGCAGCATGAGCTCATTCCTAGCAATGGACAGGCATGAATATGGATACTGCAGACTTATTAATGATCCTATAGTCCCCGTTCATTATTACTGCACTTTCTCAATTTGTTAATTCCTTTCGCCCAGATAACTAGAGCCCTTTTAATTATGTTCCCCTGAGGTGAGCGGCTACTAATTGGAAAAGAGTCAGGTGAAATAAAGGAACATTGGCTGCTCAAATATATAAAAGGCAGCTTCCCAAGACAAAGGGGGAGAGGAGGGGAGGGGAGGTGAGATGAGATGTGGAGAGAGGTAGGAGGGGGGGCCCCCCCCCCCCCCCCTCCCCAGGAGCAACACCTCTTTGACCTTAGTAAGGATACAGCGTAGAGCTACCCAGGGGTTTGGAAGGTCTACTCTTTCTTTTCCCACATTAAAGCATAGTGAGCATTACAGTGTACACATCACAGCACCCATCTCGCCTCTCAGAGGCACTCAACCTTTTTAGCCAAATAGCCAGATCTGCAAAGGGAGCCCACAAGTCTTTCCTCAGCTCACTGTCTTTAAAGGAAAGGAAAACTCTTGGTCTTACTCATTTGAGCTTTCCTTCCTTCCTTCCTTCCTTCCTCCCTCCTCTCTCCCTCCCTCCCTCCCCTCCTTCTTTTTTGAAAAGAAACAAACGTGTAAACACAGTTTGTCTTACAGTTTAAAATTCTGCTCTGAAATAACAAAGCCTGGCATTGCTAGAGAGGTTAAAGGACAACAGAACGGGGGAAAGAAAGCGAACAAAGACCATACAACACACCTTGCTGGAGAACACAGATAATCCTAGTCTTCATCTTCCTGAAAGTGACCAGACAGATGGGCCGCAGGCTAATGCGATGGCCAGTGTCGCACAGGGAGCCAGGAAGAGCCAGTGCCGTTCATGGTGCACTTGCCATAGCCAGCACTAGGCTAAGGGCTTGACAGGCACTTTCTCACTGGACCCTCAGGACAACGGTATGAGGTAGGTACCAGCACCGCCCCCCATACAGATGAGGAAACGAGGGCTGGGAAGCTAAACAACTCACTGAGGTCACACAGCAGCTCTGAGACTAGAACCCAAGTCTGTCACACTGAGAGAGAGCAAGCTCACTGCTTCCCAGGAGCCCAGCACGTGCCCGGCTGTGGAAGAAAAGTGGAAGGAGGTTCGGAGGTTTGCTCTAACCTGCTCCCTGGGGGACCGCCAGCAGCTGTGCCAAGTCCCGGGCCCCTCCACGTTCTGTCCGAGACTCCGGCCAGCCCCTCACCACAGGAACCCCAACTTGCCTCTGAGCTGAGCCACGAGTGTCCCCGTGGGCCCCAGTCCCCGCCTCCTCTAAGTCCTACTGAACCTGTGCTGTCCGCCAAGCACCACTTCTCAGATCACGCCGGGCTTGCTAACACCTCCCTATTCAGAGGCTTTTGTCTGGGTTGCCCATTTGGCATAAAGCACGCGCTAATTTGTATGGTTATTCCAGACTGTCAGTCACAGGAGAACCAAACTTTGTTTCTGATTCCCTAGAGTCCATGGTGGGGCTGTGTGCAGAGCAGGAGGAATAAAGAGGCGGGTATGTGCCGATTGCTCACCAAATACCAAGGGCTGTGTGGGAGCCCTTATCTCATTTAATCCTCAAATAATACAATTTATACCATCCATTTTATAGATTAAAAAAGGGATTCTCAGAAATTTGCCCATGGTCACAGTTAATGGTGATTCCAGCCCATATCCTCCTACTTCAAGAGTCTCTTATACTACTGTTGCTGTACAATAACTTTTTTTTAACCATTATGTTACACTTAAGAAAAAAAAATGGGTATTTGATAATTACAGCTGAAAAATAAAATAGCAAGTGGACATTTTGTAGCCAGAATAGAACTACATTTGCCAACTAGCTTAAATGAATTGACACCCTTTCTTGTTCTAAATAGAATTTACGGCAGTTTATAGAAATATGTTCAATACAGCAGCAAAAATAGGAAAAAAAAAATAGGGGCAAAGGGAAAAAGCATAAGCCGGAGTGAGTGAGCACTTCTATGTGTGCCATGAGGTGCTGCACACCTGCTGGGGCGGCCACAGGTTTGGCTCTGAGTCCTCCAGCTGCCAACCCAAAGAGGGAAACAGGGTTGTAATGTGATTCACGGTGTCCATAGAGAAAAATAAACTAGTCTCTCAGGAGCTTCCATTTTAAAAAGGCAACCGGGGAGGGGAAAGAGAGAAAACTAACAACTTATGGTGCATTTACTATGTGCTCAGTGTTTTCCGTGTGCTGGTCAGTCAGTCAGTAAATATTAGTCAGTAAATATTACTATATGTTGGGCACCACCTTGGGCTGAGGATAGAAGAGAGAAAAAATAGTTCTGATCCCTACCTATTTGGAGCTTACAATTAATAGCAGACAGCCAATAAGCATATTCTTGTATGTGTGTAGGCTGCCGTGAGGAGACTTACAAAGTGCTGTGGGGCGGACCTAAGATGACCTCATCTCGTTCCCACAGCAATCTTGAAAGGCTGATCTCCGTAATTCACAGAGGAACCCATGGCTCCAAGAGGTTAAGTGACTTGACAAAGGTCACAACTGGTGAGAGGCAGAAAATATGACTTGAAAGGTAGAAGGGGTGCGAATGCCATTAGTTAATCGAGGTTTTCTTAGGGGAAAAAGTATTTAACTTCTTGCCTGGTTTCCAACCGGCCCTCCCTGGTTTATGAGCAATACCAGAGGAGGAGGATCCCTACGTACGAGGACAGGAGCAACCCCAGATTAGGAGAGGCAGCACAGACTGCCTCATTGCCATCCGTGGTTTCGGCAGCCAGAGCATGGGGCTCACAGCAGTGGAGGAGCTGGGCGCGCGGTGCTGGTCACTGGAAATGGCCTGCTAATGCGAGACACGTGTGTATCTGAGCTGAGGGTGAAAGTGGGGAGTGGGGGACGATGCCCTCCTAAGTGTGGCCCTGTGGCTTCCTGGGGGTAACCTTGGGGGTTGGGAAAGCGCTCCAAGCCACCAAACCCAACCGAAACAAACACAAAAGTTATAAAGATAACGCCTGGATGAAAACCCAGAGAGGTCAACATCAAAGCCTAGAGTAGTCCGCCCTTTTATGCCTCCTCAGTCTACCGGAAGGAGACAGACTTGGAAAACATCAGGAAGGGCTCCATGGCTAAGACCATTGCAGCAGGAGAAGTTAATCAGAGAGGAAAGGTCAGGAGACAGGGCTCTCTATCGCCCCAGAGAGTTCAGTGAGAACCGTTAACAGCCAGAGCCAGGTCGCAAAAGGAAGTCTCAGGTTTAAGCCACCAGCAACCCACGAGACCCTCGTAGAAATCCAGGAAAGAATGATGTACAGAAGAAATAAGAAGAGAAAAAGAGGTTTATGGATAAATAAACCAAGAGAAAGTAACCCCCCAAAAGAGTGTAAACGTTGAAAACCCAAGTGGTAACAAGGGGGAAAAAAATCTCTTCTTGTTTTTCCAGGACTAAGATACGTCACGTGCCAAGGTGCGTAGCGTCCAATTACCTTCTTAGCCTAGTCTCTCATTCTTTCAAATATTCACAGGGAAGACAAACCCACATTTGTTGAGAGATAACTCTGAGCCTAGCACTACGCTGGTGCTTCATGGATTCTCATTGTGGGAGAGGTAGCGACACAACCGCAAATCCCTGCCACAAGGTAATCTCCTCCACAGCTGAAGCTTCTCTGAGGATGACATTACATGGTCTGTGGCTCCTGCTCTACTGGTGACCAGGAACATATGTAGAATGTCTTTGCTGCAGAGGCCACTGCACTATCTCTTAGAAGTTCCAGAGTTTTCTAAGTGTTGGATTCAAGACAGGCTCCAGGTCAGGGAGGAGTGAGGAATTACATACAGGATGTATCACAAGAAATGGAAAACCAGGCCAAGGCTTGGTCATATAAGAACAGATAAGAGCCAGCTATGTCCCATGGAGGCCAGGCAGAAACTGGGGCAAGGGAGGCAGGCTGCTGCCCCTTACCACATCAGGCAGCAGAAAGGGGACTGGGAGGGTGGGACTGGCAGGGTGGGTCCAGACACTCAGATGTAGATGCTGCAGCAAAGGATGTGAAGGACCATGGGGCGGTGGGCTGCAGTCAGGAGAGCGCCCTGAAGGGTGGGTGGGCAAGCCAACAACCACCATCCCCGACTGCGGAAGGGTCACTTCCATGGTAAAGGGACACTATGTCTTCTCTAACCCTGCAAGCCTCAGCACCCTCACAGGAATGTCAACGCTGAGGCTGAATGAGCATCGTCACACACTGTACTCCTAGCATCTGTGCCAGCAGGGGCACCTTGGAGGGATCAGATTAAGGGTCTGATGCCAACCATCTACACAGACTACTCATTTTTATAGAACATTTGCTTTTTGCTATATATACTTCTGAAAGGTTAAAAAGTATTATTTTAACTAATAAGGGTGGATTACCTTACTAACAACGATAAAAATTAGGTATTAAAAACCTAATGGATCTGGAATTAGTGGTGATGGCTGCACAACCTTGTGAATACACTAAAAACCACTGAATTGTACACTTTTAAAAGGATGAATTTTATGGTATATGAATTACATTTCAGTTTTTTTTTTTTTTTCCCGGTACGTGGGCCTCTCACTGTTGTGGCCTCTCCCGTTGCGGAGCACAGGCTCCGGACGCGGAGGCTCAGCGGCCATGGCTCACGGGCCCAGCCGCTCCGCGGCATGTGGGATCTTCCCGGACCGGGGCACGAACCCGTGTCCCCTGCATCGGCAGGCGGACTCTCAACCACTGCACCACCAGGGAAGCCCTACATTTCAATTTTTAAAAATCAAATGGAGAACTTGAAAAGGCAGTTTTCCTATAGAACCTATATAGTATAGATATAGATTCCTACAGAATCCACAGCATAGATAATGCAAAGAGCCATCTCTTCTCTCTCCCATTTTTCCACCAGGAAGACAGTTTACTCAGAAATTGTCCAAAGCTTCCTCCAAAGGCTCCTGGCATTTTCAGTTTTAGGTGCTGCTGAAGAAAATGAAGGTGCATCTCAATATAGGGCTCAGTGACTGTCATCACCTAACAACTTCCTTTTAGGTGCCTACTTGATGCCAGACTCTTTACGAAGAGCTATATTTTTACCTATATTCTGTGGATGAGGAAAGAGAGACTGTGTGATTCACCCAAAGACATAAATTCAGGAGGACCAGAGCCAGGATTTGGACCCAGAACTTTGACTTCCAAGCCCGAATTATTTTCTACTCCTTACCCTTCTGCTCAAATCTCAAGGTCAAGTTCAGCCAAATCTTACTAAGGGATTTACCCAGGAATCTATAATTTCACTTTGTTCAACCAGCACACATTGTGCACTTTCTAACCATCAGGCCCAGCACAGACCCACCTTACCTCCTCCTTCTGTTTCAAACTGAAATCCTGGTCCTTATCCCCTCCTGCCTTCCCAGATGAGTTCCTGTTGCAGTGGTTGTACCCCCAGAGCAATGGACCTATCATGGCCCCTTGATGCCTCTTAGCTTAAAAAAAAAAAAACAAACCTCCCAACTCTTGCCTGGACACCTGAGTTCTTTTGTGAAGCAGTGCTTCCTCAGATCCGGAACCATCTATAAGTTCCTATCTCCCTATGTCCAATGCCAGGGACATAAAAGGCACTCATAAATACTTGCTGCAAAATGGAAACGACACAGTTTTTACTTATGTGTTAGAATTCAATCTTGAACAAAACTTGCACAGCCCAGAGTTTGATAAATAGAAAAGAATTTCGGTCATACCTGTCTACCTAATCCACTTCCACCCTACCTGGGTCTTGTGAACTTGAATTGGATTGTTGGTTCATTTTTATATATACACATATACAAACACATACACGTTAATATATATTGACTACAAATACATACACATAGTCAGTAATAACAAAAATAGTACCTACTATTTATGGAACACCTGCTTTTTATCAGTAGCTTATTACTATTCACATTCAACAGAAGAGAAAACAGGCTCAGGGGTGTTCAGAGACCTCAAAACTAGTAAATGGGGAAGCCAGAACCGAAGCCGGGTTTTCCTGTTTCTACCACACCACACTTTGTTGATTTCTATCACTGCCACCAAGAATATCAACAATCCCACTTACTTTAGCATCAATCTATTCCCTGTGCAAAATTTCATGGCATCAGTGAAGACAGAGATTAGAATGGACCCAGCTCTGATCATCCAGCTGTCACTTCACAGCTGTGTCTGGACTGATGCCCCATCACCCACATGGACTACGCACCCTGTGAAAAGGCATATTAAGACTGTTTGCTAAAAATCCTAGATGGAATACATGATGCAGCCTGTGGGGGTTGATTCAGAACCCCACATACAGCACAGATAAAGAGGCTAGAACTAGTACGTCTTACAGAGAATCTTCCACTCTGGGTGGAAGAATGGACTCCAGAGGCACCTAGAAATGTCAGAAAATATGAGGTGTTTTACAAAGTCGAATACAAAATCCAACCCTTAATTGTACACACTTGATTTAACTTTTCGGTTCAACCATGCCCTCAGAGAACATCAGGAGTTTGCTACTAACTTGGCTCTTGGCCTGGCTGCCGTTTTTGGGGTAAAATATGAACCTGTCCTGATCTGCTTTGGAAATATTTTATCACATACTTGAAAATATGTTAACAGGTGTCCAGAATAACCCAAATGTACAATTCAATTTGGGAACTGATTTGTGGTCCTCATTTAGGACTACTTCTGAAGGAGTAGGGAGAAAAAAGTATTTACATGGGAAATACCATATGGCTTCTACTGGGACCTTTTATTAGCAACATTTAATTAGCATAGCATAGCATAGCATAGTGCCTGGTACATATTAAGTGCTCTATAAATATTTGTTGAACGAATGAATAATGAATGTAACGTAAGTCCGCAATTATTAGCAAGTCATCAAAAAGCCTATGTAAAGGATTTTTTTCACAAAATCTTGGTGATAGGTACAACTTATTCCATAATTCTTTAAAGGATATTACTAAGGAACACTTTAATATGAGATGGCCTTGGATTTCAAGCAGAGGCTCTACCATTTCTTAGTTGTGTCATGGTGGGTAAGTCACTAAACCCCTCTGAGCTTCAATTTTCTAACCTATACAATGGAGCTAGTATTTACCTTACAGTTTGATTTTAAAGATTTGCAATCATGTTTATAAAGAGCTTGACTTGCACGCTGTACTCGATAGATGGTGATTATTATTATGAAAGGGAACACTGATTTTCATCAGCAAGTTAATCCTTTTGTCCCAGAAATGGGAAAGCTCTTCCAACACTGGCCAAGGTCAGGGCTGCCATCAGCCAAGGTAGGGAACATTCTCATTTTCACTTTCAAAATCAAGAGAATGGCACAGATCTAAGTAGAAAGGAACCAGCAGCACATGTTTTTAAATATTCATAAGGGCTGGAAATGTCTTACTCCTTTCGTTTTCTCTGCCATCTGCTTTTGTTTCTTTTCTTTTCATTCTTATGCCACAGCTGCAAATGAAAACAACCATACAATAACCCAAGTTAAATAAAAAAAAAATCAAAATAAAAACAATCTGATGGGTAAAAAGAGAAGATGAATTATAAAGTTTTCCCTTGAGTTCACAAGGCAGCAGAAGCAAGAAGAACGTTTGATGTGAGTTAGACCTTCTGGAAACCAAAATCCATGCCCCATGTTTATAATAACCATAGTAAGAGCAACCACCATTTATTAAATGGCCCCTATGTGCCACTTGATGATCAGTATCTCTAATTCCTAAAGCCACTCTTCAAAGCAGGTAAAGCGAACCCATTTCACAGAAAACGAAATGGCAGATCAGAGAGGTAAAACAGACTTTTAATGGTTACACAGCTAGTAAGAGATGAAACAGATTTGAACTTCGGTGTGTCTGAATACAAAGCCCAGGCACTTTCTTGACCACCCTCTCCAAAAATGGGAAGGAACATGAAAAAAAATTAATTTGGGAAATATTCAGGGCAGACTATTTGTATTTAATGGATTTATTCAGATAGTTAAAATCTGTGATTATAGCTCTAATTAAAGTTAACTTAAATAATTGGTTGTTGTATTTGTGAATGTGCAATTAGTCTTCCACATAATTGCAGGGTTTCAGCATCATACTTTCTATTTATTCACTGCATCCCAGAGCTTTGCTACACTGACTTCTGTTCTACCAAAGGCCACATTACAGCTCTCGGGGTCTCTGGGTCCAAGGACTACGACCTATGATACCAATAGTAGGGTCTAGGCTCAGCCCCATTTAGCATGTCTTTGTCCAAAAGTCAATGAACACCTCATCTTCAATTGCAATGTAAAAAGCTCTTACAACCTACACTGTTGTCCTGAAAACTCCTAGCACCATGTACCTGAAGAAAAACTGGCAGCAGTGGTCTTCATGTGTTAATTACACTTGCGAAGTCTATTATGCATAGGAAGGGCACCTGCTGGCAGTGAAAATGACTAGAATCTGCCCTTCCTGTGCAGTGAGTAAATTGAGAGTTCATTTCTACAGGAGATAATAGTTTTCAGATTCCATTTCGTGTATCCCCTGCATGGGGACGTACTTAACATTTAAATCATCTGCAGAGGAACAAAGCTCCTTCAAACCTACATGTTTCAGGCTCCTAGCACATTATTTAAAATGCTAGTTATCCCTGCTGGCTCTTACCACCAAAGATTAAACTCAACGGTGGTGAAAGTCACCGAGCACAACAGAATAAAGTTATTAGCATTGACTCAAATTTCATGACATTTGTAGTTTCTGACCAAAGCAGTGGTAGTAGGCTGAAGGTGATCAAATCAAGCCTTGAGCAGAGGATCTGTTTTTTCTCTTGGGGTCTTTTATTTCATCATTCCTACAACTTGCAGTTAATAAACAGATACCAATCTCCACAGGCCTGTAATCATCCTTATGTCAGATGTCAAAAAGTCCTTTCATGAAAACAAGAGATCAGGAGAGAGACTGCTATCACACAAACAGAAACTTCCAATATGGAGCCTAATCACAAACCCCACTCACGCTCCAAAAATTACCAGCCTTAACTCTGAGTTTCTGGAGTGAAAGTTTGGGGTGACAAGGGCTTCGCAGCCGTCCTTGCCAAGTCTCCCCTTCTCGGTTAGAGCTGTCAGCACCGTTGCTCTCGGTCAGGCTGGTGACAGTTCTTGAAAGGGTTAGAGTTTGAGAGGAAGTTGAAAAGAGGATCTTGGGTCAGCTTTCACGGGAAAGAGTGAAACAGCTAATAAATCCTCCAAGCAAACAAGAAAGGAGGGCTGCGACCTGAGATGGCAGCTGGAAAGAACAACTGGCCAGAATAAACACTGATTTTTTTCTTAAATGAAACTTTTCAATTATAAAAAAACTATACTTTTTCATTGTGTCGATAGAAATATTTGAAAGCATGGAAAATAAAGATCATGCGGAATTCCTCCCCTCCTCCCCAACACAAATCACTGTTAACATTTTGGTGTATTTCCTTTCAGATTTCTGCCTCTCTATATGTATGTATGTATGTGTGTGTGTGTGTGTGTGTATCTAATTTTTGTGTCATATATACACATAATTTTTGTTTGTTTTTGTAAAAATGGAATCATACATATATAACATCTATTTTAGGGTAAGTTATTAAGCCTCTAGGGGCCTTGGTTTACTGATCTATGAAATGGAACTAATAATACCTGCCTTACAGGGTTGCTGGAAAAATTAAATGAGATCACAGATGTAAGGAGATGGTCCAACGAGTGGGGGCCAAAGGAGAGATTCAGCAGTGGCAACTATTGTTATCACTGATGTTACTGACAGGGCATTTTCTTCTCCATAGTTTTGGGGCTCTAAGCTGCTGGTTTTCAACTAGCTAACAATTTGGCAACTGAAACCTTCCAAATAATGGAAAGTGAAAGCTGTACCATTAGGGAGGCAGAGGGACTCCAATGACTTTCTCAGCTCCACCAATCCCTGCACACAAAAGCCCCTGGGTGTTCCTACCTGAAGCATCGAGACACACAGGTGAGTCTCTTCCAGGGAGAACTCTAAGGTTTCCCTGTAGAGCACATGTCTGGGGTGAGGTGTGTGGGGGACCCTGAGGCACATGTCTGCAGGGGAGGGACCTCTGTCTGTGTGTGTAAGTATGGGGCCATGTATTGGGGGGGGGGGGGGTGCCTGTGAAGGGTGCTGTATGTCAGGGCTGGGGCACTGTGTCAGCAGATCCTCTGTGCTTAAGGGGACTGGGTGTCACTGTGTGAGTCTGTCTTAGGGGACATATGTCCCCTTTCCCACCTCTTCTTTCTATCTCCCTTCCACCTTCCCTGGGTATGCTTGTTCTTTCTCTCCCCTTGCCTCTTTCCTCCTCTCTGGCGGCTGTGTCTGCCTCTGCCCAGCCCCCCAATCTTTCATTCAAACAGAGAACTGGATAGAGAACACGGTCCTTTCCTTTGAGATACGTGACAGCAGAAAAAACCAATAGAGTTGGTTCAGAAGCTCAAAAGAAGCAACAAATCTATACAGAGAAATTGCCCTTTAATCTCATGAGAGGTAGGAGAAAGGCATGGATAAAGAGACCCACCTTGATAAGAAAGATACACACTAAAGAGAGAAATGAGCCAATTCACTTAGTGCTATGCACTAGAGAGGGCCGCTGATCTTCACTTCACGGCCCTGAGCTACAACTTTGCTGAACCCATGGCTTCTTGGGATGAGGATGAGCCCAACACATAACATGAGAAGGACTCTTGAATACCTTTAAATTCCCAGGATAATTTGGCTACCTGGGTGAACCTTTTCACTGAGAGGACTGCAAAACGGGCTGGAGATCCTGGCAAAAATTATGCCTGACCTGGACTCAATCTCTCTGAACCAATGGTAAATGTCCTGAATCATCTGTTCTTAAGTAACAGGGCTGTGACCCCTCAAAGGGGGCCCTTTCTCCTGAAGCTCTCAATTTCTGGCAGACGGTGCAGAGCCTTTTCTATACATGTGTATCGCTCCCTTATCAACTTCTGCTGGCTTGAGCTGTATGGAGATAACGTCTTTGATCATAATACACTGGGGAAAGGAATTATTTATAAGGACATTAGATCACACAGTCTTTTTTGTTAATCTACTGGAGACAGATAGTGATGAAGATGATTCTGCAGAAACATTTACTGAGCATCTACTACGAGACAGCTTTTCTACATGGTATCCTTTCACGTTATTTCATTTCATCTTCACATAATTATGTATAGAACAACTTTATTTTGCAGATGAGAAAACAAAGCTTTTAGCCAAGTGACTTGCCCAAGTGGTTAGCTGACTCTAAAGCAAGTCAGCCTCCCTCCCTCCCTCCTCCCCTCTCTCCTTCCACTAAAACACATTTCACTGAATAGTGAAATTCCCCTCAAAAGACGTCAGAGAGTTTTGAAGGCTGGTTTGTGCTCTCAAAGCACAGCTGAGGGCAAGTCTTACAACACGTGCCACGGCACGGCTGAAACTTGAAGACCTTGGGGATCTCAATTGTTCCTGACACCAGTTTCCAATGTGTCTTAGGAAAAAAAAGAATCACACAACTCCTTGGTGCTTTGGTTTCCCTACACTGAGGAATGCAGAAGGTATTATCTATCCACTTGAACTCTTAAGAATGCCATGACATATATGAAAAGCTGTTTGGAAACAAAGAGGCCATGCAATCAGGTGATCTAAAATTCAGATCACTTTGAAGTTAGTATTTTTAATTTAGAGTCACCAACTGCCTTACAAGTTATAGACCTAACTTGCCTGGTCATTCTCTGGAGAAGGAAAAGCAGAGGACAGGGTAAGCAGTGGCCTTACCAGCAGTAGTCCAGCAGATGTGGAGGCAGGACGGGGATGTACACGTGCTGCCAGAACATGGGGTAGAGCATCGCAGCAGACCCATGGATGCAGGCAGTCAACTGCAACGGAAACAAATTAGAGATTCAGAGCTAAACAATTAAAGTCAGGAGACACTGTCATTTGAGTTCAGCAATAAAACTAAATATATACTTATCAATATATTTAAAATTATAAGTTAACTCAATGACCCTAATTCAAATTTAATAAGAGCTTCCTTTTCCAAAAAATGTATTTTTTTCATGATTATGAAGCTAATCCACAATGACGGTAGAAAAATCTAGAAAATGGAGAAAGGGATAAAAGGAAAGTCTTCACCATCTGAAAATAATTTAACATTTTGGGGTATTACATGCATATGGATTTTTCTAATAAAAATCAGGATTACTGTAAAGACAGTGTTGATTTGCCCTTAAGTTAACATTATTTGCCAGCATTTTCCCCATATCTTTAAACATTCTTAGAAAACATGTTTTCATGCCACTCAATGAATTTCCCATACTATATTTAACCACTCTTCCATCATTAATTCATATAATCGGATCAGGTCAATAATTTTTATATATGGTTCCTAGATGCAGAATTTAAAGACAAAGGTTATAAATATTTTAAGGCACTTAATAAATATAATAATTGTATTAATATAATAAATAGAGAAGGACTGAGGCTCTTTCTACCCCCCCACCCATGTACTGGAATGCTGGCCTCCCTGTACCTCACTGTACCTATCTTCATTTTATTTTTATTTCTCTGATCATGACTGAAGCTGAACATCTTGTTATATGTTCTAAACTATATTTCTTAAGTAAATGGTCTGTTCATATTCTTAGTCCACTTTTTCTAATGAGAATTAGCATTTTTTAATTGATTTAAAAGCAAATACTGGATATGCAAAGCATAGTAATCCTTTGCAATGTTTTTGAAAATAATTTATCCTTATTTAATTTTCTTTGAATTTTTGGGTAAAGAGAAGGCTTAAATAATTACATGGGCTCCTTCATGATGGTGTCCACTGCTTTTATACTAAGAAAGTCCTCCAAATTTTTCCTCAGCATTTAACTCTTTAATCCAGCTGGAATTAATTTAGGTTTAAGGACTGAGGTGAGAATTCATTTTTTCCACTTAGTTAATCAAGTGCTCCAGCACTGTTTACTGACTAATCCTTCCACTCCCTCCTCTTTTGACTTGTCCCTATTTCATATTTCTTTTTTTTCTTAAGAGCTAGACACTTCATACAATCAGTATTTTATATAACAGAAAAATTAGGAAACAAAGATACAATGGAATAAAATTGCTACAAAATTCAATATAGTGAAAGAAGGAGAAAAACCAACACCTTTGGAGATAGGACTATGAAGTGACAAAAGTCAACAGCAAATGTTTCTTTCTGCCTTTTTTCTTTAATGTTTCTTTGGTTTCTGGGAAGCCTGTTCCCCTGAGGACTTTGCTTCTTTTGGAAGCTGTTAACTGGCCTTTGCTGACAGAAGGACATTTACGTGGCAAAAGAGTGACGCGCCAAGGCCCAGTTAAAAGAATCCCAGAGGTTAGTGTAACATGAACAGCTTTAAACTGGATATTCTGCTGATGGTTCACAGTTGTGAGAGCTGTGTATTAAATCCAGGGCCTAAATTTCCCCCTCCTTTTCCCTCCAGACCCTGTTCTTTAAATCAGGTACATGCCATGAACAGGAGCTTATCCAACAAGCTCGCGAGAGCAGTTCCCAGTGACTCTGCCAAGGCTTGTAGGTTTAATACATTTTTTCTCAACCCATTTCGGTAGGTTACAACATAACGGAGGCTGTCTGTCATAGTATGCATGACTAATCTCTTTGGGCTTAGACGAGATAAAAAATCTTTGCTGGTATTGAGTGAATGGAAAATGAACCAACTTTACTCCAACTCCACCCTCAAGTCAGGCTGGAGGGTTACCCTGGCCTTTGGCCCCAGCTCTTCCTCCCCATCCATTAACCAACTGCCAAAGTACTCTTACTAAAGTGCAGGTCCAGTCATGTAACATCCTGCTCGGAAATGTACTTGGGGGCACACCTGGAACAGGCATGTCTTCATGTCTTCACCAGTTCCCTGTCTACCTGTAGAGAAGCATCTCCAGCCACAATCTCTACTACTTCCTCCAAGTTTATCCTTGGAATAAATCATTTGCAGATTTAGGAGTAGTTATGTACTCCTTTTCCTCCCTTCTGTATTCCCACTGGCCCAGATCTGTGCCCCTAGCAAACTCCTCCTGCCCCAGGTCTCTGTGCACTACCTTCCTCTGCAAAGCCTTGCATGGCTCCACTGGGCATGTGCCCCCATTATTAATGGGACTATGACTGTATGTTTGTCCTCTCACTATAAAGTACAGAAAGGCCCTGTCTCTCTTTTGCTCAGTGGCACAATATATATATACATATGCATGTAAGTATATGTGCTAGATAATGCAATGTTTCTTGAGTAAATAAAAAACAATTCACACTTAGAATATATTCACAATATAAAGATAGTCAGTGGCTTGGCTTTTCATAGTACTGGACCAACAATTTCATCGAGTCTCACAGAGTAGGGTATATATATATATATATATATGACTCAAATTCCAAAACAATAACAGCAAGCTTAGAAATACAAATATGCCACTTCTGGAAAATGAAGTCAATGGATTCATCCATCCATTTATTCAATAATATGCCTACTCTGTAACTCTACAACACAATAAATAAATAAATAAAAGCACTTAAAAATCTATATGGTGCCATACAAATGTAAGGTATCATCATCGCATGTATTCATTGGTAATTCTCATTGAAAAAGTCATTCAACAGAATGTTCCTGGTTGAGAGAGAACTTGAATACCTGCCTCTTTTTAGCTTAAATTGGTTTGAGTCAAAATCCTATTTCAAGCGACACAGTGGCAGAGATCTTACCTTCAGACAATGTTCTTTTCATGTCTCCTTAGCCTCAAAAAAAAAACCCTAGCAAGCTAAATGACAAGGTTTTAAAATTACTTATCCCTCATAAAAATCAAACTTTTAAGATGACTGATCATCATTTCCATTGTGGGGTTTTCTGAGGGCCAAAGCTCTGCAATTGGAGTAAAATGCTTTTACCCATTTGATTAAGAAAACAAACAAGGAGTTGTTTGGCTCTTTTCCAAAATACTGAACAGCACAAACAATGTGCATCATTTCTTGGAAATAGTGGCTAAGTGGACCACAGAAAAGTGTTACGACATACCTATGCTTAATCAGAAATAACATACATCCCATAAATTATCATTAGCCACTTACTTAAAAAAAACACAACAAAACTCTAAAACCAACCCCATTAAGAAAAAAGAAGGCTCCTAAAGGCCTATGCTCATTCCTTACAGAATACAAAATTTAAAAGTAATGAAAGTATACAATTTGGATTGTAGTCAACAAAGGAGTATTGTGAATATTTAATTGAAGTGCAAGTTGAGGAAAATGATCCTATCAAAATCTCACTCAGTGGGAGAATAGAAAGATAGTATGTGTAAAATTTGCCCAAAGTCATTAGTCACGATGAATATTCATCAGAAGCCAATTATCAACCCCACTTAATGACACCCCAAAAGATTTCGCCCTGAAGCAGCTGAATAGTCTAAGACTCCAGACAAAACTAGACAAATTACACAGCCAACAGCCAGTCTAGCCAGGACACAAATTGTAAAGTAAACCACCGGTGGGTTTTTGGACTCACTTTTCGCAAATTCTGTCCTCAATTAAAGGTACATAAGGTCAGTCTGATTTTGGAACTTTCTATATGGCTCCATAGTTTCCTTTGAGGCAAAGGGAGAGAAAGGAGAAGGCAGTGGAGGTAGGACATGAATGGAGAGCCATCAATGATAGGGTTTGAAAAATCACAAAGACACATTTTTTTTTTCAGTTTGAGGTATTACTTAGGGATAATGCCCAGACTGTCACAATCTTAGATACCAATTCAGCTGATTCCTCAGAGTAACTCTGCAATTAACATGGGAAAAAAAAAAAAAAAATAAGGAATTTCAACAGAGCATGTGCCACGCACCATGCTGGGGGTTTAGGATCTTGCAAAGTACTATTTTAGAGATAGGCGTGTGTGTGTGTGTGTGTGTGTGTGTGTGTGTGTGTGTGTGTACACACATATACACTCAACACCACATTTCACAGACAAGGAAACAGTTTCAGAGGTGAAATAACTTGCCCAAGGCCACACAGCTAGTAAGTGACAGAACTGGGACTCATATCCAGGTCTATCAGACTACAATGGCCATCTCCACAATGCATAAGTTAACTATTGTGTTGAGTGCCTATGCTGTGCCAATACATTATGCCCAGGATTCTGAGCTAGGTGAAATACTGTCCCTGTTGGCATGGCCAAATTATGTAGAAAATTATGTAGAATTTGCCTTGCTGTTAGATGACCAAATATCTAAAGCAAAATGCCAATTAACAGAAAATAATCATTTTAAAACAAACACAGAGCTGATCACTTCCTGAGGATTAGTTACATTTAAGTAAGGTGGTATAGTATCTTTAATCCATAGGAAATTCTAGACAATGAGGTAACGAGTGTTAAAAGGTTTAGATTCCAATGTGGGCGCACCTACTGGAAAGTCTGGCTTTCTGTCATGTTCCTTTTCACATACTTTCATGGAGCTTCCACTAAATCTCTTTTTTTTTTTTTGCGGTATGTGGGCCTCTCACTGTTGTGGCCTCTCCCATTGCGGAGCACAGGCTCCGGATGCGCAGGCTCAGCGGCCATGGCTCATGGGCCCAGCGGCTCCGTGGCACGTGGGATCTTCGATCTTCCCTGACCGGGGCACGAACCCGTGTCCCCTGCTTCGGCAGGCGGACTCTCAACCACTGAGCCACCAGGGAAGCCCTAAATCTCTTTTTGATCTGAGCAGGTCACTTCCTCTCCTGGGTCTCAATATGGAAAACAAGAGGCTGGACTACATGATCCCTGTCCCCCCTTCCAGCTTTGACAACTTTGATCTAGAGCAATTGCCATCCTTTGACATAAAGAATTCTCCTCCCCTGCCCCAGCTCCCTTCCTCAGCCATACTTGACTAAGCGTAAGTACAACAGACTCAGTCTCAAAGTTGGTCTTGCTTTCTCATCTCTGCAGTCACAGGAACGCACCTGAAATTCATGTACTATCCAGGAACCACCACTGTTCAGCCACCCCATCTCCATCACCTGACTGTGGAGAGCACAGCCTTCCTCCATGCTTGGTCCCTGACACTCTAAGGATCTCAGAGGTAGATAATCTCAGGAGACCAAGGGCATGAGACTAAAGATGTGAGCTCCACAAGGACAGAGACCACATTTGATTCTCTCCTTATCTCTAACTATGCTTGACACAAAGCAGGTGCCGAGTAAATGTTTGGGGAATGCTAGAATGCCTCCAGCCTAACATCATGAGGAATGGTAGACAAGATTATCAGACATTTAACAAATCGCAATTGCTTAACAGATCACAACTAGAAGCTGTAAATTCCGAAGAGGTATGAGATTCCAGGTTCCAAAAGTTGAAAGAGGAAAAAAGAAAAAAATCAGAGGTCAGAGTCACTATTCACATCCAAGAACTCAGAATGTTAGAAGATTAAACTGACACCTGCTTCATCACAGGGTTAGAGCCATTTGGATTTCTCCTCTGAAAATAAACATCAGGAAACTGATAAAACAAAGAATATAGAAAGAGTACCACATTATTAACCTTAAAGACGGGTCACTTTTCAATCTACCCATTTCAACAAAAAATAATCCTATGTAGAACAATTGTAGAAAACCATATGTGTCTTAGAGAAGTTGTTAGCTTTCTCAATTTGAGAACTAGATTCTTCTATTTAATCATAAACCACCCTTGTAGTCATAAGGAAATAAATGGTGCCATGATTCAGACAAGTGATTCAAACAGTGTTTTGATTTTTATTTATTCGTACATGTAAAACCCACTATAAGATCAGCAAAAAGTTTTAAGTAAAACCTTCAGGGACTCTGAAAGTTAATGTACTCAACCCTTCGAAGAGTATGAGAAAAACCTTTAATTATAAATGGTTAAAATTGTGTTTACTATAGTTAGTGAGGGAAGAGTTGGCTTTTTAAGAAACTACCAAAGATGCTTTAGCAGAAAGAGAAATTAGAAAGCCTCAGAAATCAAAGGCCTTCAGCTCTTCCAGACAGATGCCGGACATGTGAGTAGAAAGAAGGAATGTCCTGCTTTTTTTAGAAGTTGAAATGTAATGCTTTCTGTATTTATTTTTCGTAGGGTGGGAAGGGCAATCTATCTTCAAGTAGTTTTTCATTCAGTTGGGTGGAACTCATCATACCTCTTGCTTCTCCACTATTCTCCGGGGAAAGGGAAGGAAAAAATTCCCACAAAAACCAACACAGCAACATGGAGTCAAGTCGAGTGCCCTACACTAAGAGAAAGGTCATCCAGGCAAGAAGGAAGCTTTTCCAGGCAATCACCTGCCTACTCAATCACTTCTCTTTCCGCCTTCTCTTCTTTTTTCTTAAAGCTGCCTACTAACTAGAGTAATCAGAGTAAGTTATTAACAAGGGTAACAAGTTTCGTGCCAAGATCTGACACTTCAAAACATCAAAGCAAACAAAACTGCCAGAGAAAAGCTTTAGCTACCAAAGCAGAGGCAGATACTATGGTATAGTAAACTACAGTGTAAATAAGCCTATAGCACCATACGTGAGGAAGCTGCAGACTTTTTTTTTTAAGATGAAAAAGAAAAAGGTAAAATTACATTGGGATTGATAACAATTCATTTAAATACATGGACAGCTACTTCTCCATTCTGTGCCTATGACAGATACTCTGACTGTGGAGTGAGGACATGGCCTGCGGATCCCTCTGAAAGTGCAACCATTGGCAGTGGATCCAAGCTGGCACTCAAGAAGAAATCTATTTTCATCCCCAAGTCTAGTATAAGTGGATATTTACATTTCTTTGAAAATATTTCTAAGATCATAATTTATGTTTAGCTAATTTATATATTGCTTTAATAAAGAATCTCATTTTTTAAAAGAAAGCAAGCATAACTGAACATAGAATCATAAGAACCTATCTGTCAGGCATCCACATGTGAAAAAGAAACTAAGAAACCTTCAGGTGGTAGGAGTTACTAGATTTGAAGGCATAGGGAAAAAAAAAATTTCCCATGCATAGTTTTGTCAGACAAATCCAACCTCAGAAAGTGACAGTAAATTCAGAACGATTGAAGCTATAAACAGACACCACCATGACCACTTACTCAGCATTTACTATCTGCCAAGCACTGTTCTAAGTGCTTTACATGTACTATTTAACTCGCTTAATCTTCACAGCAACCCTATAAGGTAGGTAGCATTATTGTTCCCATTTACAGATGAGGAAACTAAGATTCCTAGATGTTAAGGACTTTGTGTAAGGTCACAGTAGTGGCAGAAGTAGGCTCTAAACCTAGGGAGTCTAGCTCTGGAGTTCGTGCTCTTAGCTCATGGGAAACTGCCTCAGTGCTATGATCTGTATTAATCCGACAATTACCGAGTATCCACTATGTGTATATGCCACGCCCTCAAGCAATTTAAAATAGAAAAAGATCAAAATGCGAATAATCAACTTCAACACAAACGCATTAGGAAAGAGGTGCTGTAACAGAGGTTCAACTGTGCTAGTATATAAAGAAGGAATCGTTAATTCTGCCTGGGGCAAGAATCAGGCCTGCTTCCCAGAGAGAGAGGCAGGAGAGCAGAGCCTGGAAAGATGAGAAGACAGGAAGCGGTTAGTCCTCCTCCCTGGGAGGCTGGTCAGGTGGTAATGCTAGGTCAAGTGAACATAGCAGCTTCTTAGGCCACTCCAGCTCTACGTAGTGATGACTGGAGACTTGAAGAAGAAATGACAATTTAGTCAATGACTACGTGACTAGTGAGAAGTGGGTGGATATGGAAAATCTCATACGAGTTGCCATGACTATTCTCTGTTTTTTGGATTCATTCACCATCCACTCTCACCAGTTGTACTAATTAAATCTTCAGAGCTCTTCCAGGATCTCTATTGCCTTCTTTGCTTCTGAAAGTCAAATCAGACCTTATTGCCCTGAAAAGGTAGGATTCAGAGTCAACATTTACTAAATGAGTAGTATGTGCCAGCAATGGGCTACCTGCTTTCATATCTATGACCACTGAATCCTTTCAACAACCCTGAGGCGGGTATTACAACTAACCTCTTTCTACAGAAGAGGACAGAGAGTCTCAGAAGGATTAAGTAAATTGCCCAAGGCGACATGGCTAGGGAGGATTAAGTTACACAGGTAGAAATTGAACAAAACCATCCTGACTTGAAGTCTGGTGCTCTCTCCTTCAGTCCTGCTGTCCTTTTTCTTGGGAAAACACAGCAGAAGCAGGGCTGTCTGAATCATCTAGCTGGGAGAACACATAGATATCGAGATAGCAGAAGAGAAAAAATGTGAACTTTCACAAGGTCTATACTAGCCCCTAACTACCTAGTCTAACCTCACATCACACAACACTTGCTCACCAGTGACCACACTTTCAGCTTGCAGAAGCCATAGGAAATTATGAGTTCTTGTTCTCACTGACTCAGCACATAGTATGTGCTCCAATTCCTTTAACAAAATCCACACAGATGCCTGCCAATGTGAGTGCCATTTAGGGCTTTTGCAAGTATATTAAGATGTCAGTGACTTGAATATTACCTGTTAGTGTTTTTTAGTAGAGATTTGATTCATAAGAGTCATATAAAAAAGCTATCAGTCTTATAATCTAAAGAACATACCATTTGTTTCACAAATTGACCACACTACTAAAATAATAAACAAGATACCCTGCCAATGTTCTCAATGCAATGGCTAAAAAGAAACATCACCTCTCTAGATCTATTTATACACATGTATCTAAAATTACACTGGTGGACTACATCAGCACCCAACATTACCGAGACCTTAAATAGGATATACTTAGCTCTGTCCTGTTCTAGACCTGCCAATGTCAAAACCAGAGGTCTCTCAAAGAGAAATATGGAAACAAAGGATTTTTTAGTGCTAATCTGTACTCACAAATATTTTCTAAACAAACTTAATCAGCCTCTATTACATAGTCTCAAAATGAAAAGAACTCTAATGATGCAAAATAATCAAAGAATAAATACTGTCTTAGAGAACTGTCTATTCACTGGTTCTGAATCTGCTTGTGTATCAATCATTTGGGGAACCTTAAAAAAATAGACATCCCACGGTCCCATGTTAGATCTTTTGAATCAGAATGTCTGGAGGTGGTGCCCAAGAACTTGAATTTTTAACAAATTCTCTGAGTGATTTCTAACACAACTAGTCCATGGATCAGAACTTGGGAATCACTAACAATCTGAATCCTCCGGCTAGTCCAAAACATGTGCTCAATGTGTTGAAGCAAGAGGCAGGAGAGGAAGGTAAGAACTAGTAGGGAGACCATGGCTGGTTGATGTCACAACAATTTTTAAAGTATTGCAAATTAAACTGTTGTTACTCTATATATTACATAGTTTATATAGTCTCCATAACATCAAGGTTCTTCATTCTAGTTACAGTTCAACATGAACAAGAGAAAACGAACTCACACATGATTACATGGAGAACATAGTTCAAAAAGCAGTTAATTGTATTTACATTTAAAAACCAGAGAAAAACCACATAAATAAAACATACCAATCTTTACTCCTATTTCCTGCCAATGGAAGTTCCTTTCATCCATTTCTAAGTTTTTAATATTCTCTGAGCCACAATAAAATTTTATGTGATGGAGATTAGACAGGCTATGCTATTTGAAAGTTTGGCTGCAGAGTCTGTGTTTCATGCCACTTCATTACATTTTGTTAAGGATTTCCCTCTTCACCAAAAGGGATTAGTTTTCTTCTCACTTCTTTGAATACTCTTCTTAGGTTGTTAGTGTGAACTAGGTTAATCTCTCTCTTTTTTAACATATAAAAGATGAACAGACAAAATGTTCGATTTATTTTATTTTTTAAATGGAACACTAAATTTAGTCTTAGAATTCTCTGTTTGGTAAGTTTCCAGTTACAAGGTCTTGGCTTCCCTTGAGCACAGTTTGAAACAAAATAATGCAGTTTGTTCCTACGGCTGGAACATGCAGAGTGGAGTGCGCAGGCAAAGAGGCCCTGGCTCTAGTCCAGTATTTCAAACCTTCTTAAACTGCCACTCTCATCTAGGCTTCAAGGGCTGCAGATAAGCAAACAGGATTAGTTACTTCTAGCCCAGAAGAGCTAGGAAAGCCTTACACACATCATTTAGATACCCAACCCACTACACAGGCTGGGGTAGTCACGGCCAGGTGGAGTTCATCAGGAAAGAAGTAAAGATGAAGCTAAATCTGAAAAACTCCCTAGTCCACAAATTGGCCCTTCTTAGGTCACAAGACCAGGTGGTGATAAGATAGTGGATGCTGTCAGTGGAAGTGGATGGGACAGGACTGGAGCAAGGCTGGGAAGTTACCCATCCCTTCATGCCAACACTGAAGTGTCTACTAAGGGTCAGACCTGAGGGCGCGGAGGGTGGGGTGGGTGGGGGAGAGACAAGTATCACCCACCACTCTCCAGGCCACCAATGTCCAAGACCTGCCCAAAGCCCACATTCTCTCGGACTAACAGGAAGACACTGACAGGGAGAAGATATTAGGTTTGTTTTTGTTTTTTTTCTTTTTCCTTCTCTACATGACGTACTATCAGAAAAGTAGTAATTATTTTCACAGTTATGGGTACCACACAAATAATTAGGTGTGGAGGCTCAATTAATTAGGTAACAGTCTTGCCACTAAACTGTGCTTCCTTCCTAAGAACTTGTTTTAAAAAGCACCTGCTGAATAAAACAAATACACATTCCTTTGTAAAGTAAATATGCTTTTGTCATCATTTAACTGGATATTCTTAGTTTTCACTTCTTGCAGCACCCCTATGTCATAGAGGGAGCGATTAGGGCTAAGACACACAGGGGCTGAAAGGAACTGCAGCACACAAAACCTGAAGCCACAGTGAGATGGGGGAGACATGCCCCAGGGACGCACCAACGCTGGGCTCACAGCAGAGGAGCGGCACAGGTGGGGCTGGGAGAGTCTAACAACATGCAGACAGAGTGGACTGAATCTGAATGGTGCTCATGGAAATGGGGCTTTGGCCAATAGGGTCAGTATGCCAGTTAGAAATTCACATATTGGCCTTCTGCTTCCCTGGTGCCAGGCACATAGAAAATGTTCACTAAATCTGAAGTGAAAAGCTTAGGTGTGCATTCCAAGGCAATATCCAGACTGAAATTCTTTCTGTGATTTCAGATCCATGGTCAACAGAATCATACCAAAAATGTTTCTCTGGGTACAAGTGTCAAAGGGAACTCATGACAAACGAGCTACCAAGGGGGCAGTGTGAGATAGTAAGAAGGGGGTTGGCTTGGAGCCAAGAGAAGGGGGTTTTAATCCCATCTCCGCTGCTCATCTTAGACAAGGCACTTCAACTTTCCAACTGCCAATATTCTCATCTGAAAAAGGAAAATAAAACCAACTAGTTCTTAGGGTTCCTGCAAGAACAAATGGGGAAAAAAAAAAAAAGATTAGCACAGTAACTGGCACATAGCAGGTGGCTCAAAAAGGTTAAGAGAATTTTTAAAGAGTGTGGGGGATAATTGGGGACCTGCCGTATAAAATATAGAGCAAATCTAAAGAAGGGTGTCCTACATGCTTAATCTACGGATGCTGTCAATACGCCTTTGGTAGTCTTGGAGCTATGTACAGGCTACGTAAGAAGCTTCCCTAAATACTACACAATCAGGATATACCTTTTACCCAAACCAGCCTTACCAGCTCCACCAGCCACATTATCCACCAGCTTTGACTCAGAGTATCTTTTTGGCTGTTTATGAGAACTTTCAGATTCCCTCAAGTGTGACAGATATTCTTAACAATGTGTCTCTGGTTCTTGTGACAGTTCCCGCACAAGGATTCTGATGTTCGTTTGAGAGGTGGCACCTGATAAACATAACCTGGTCTCCACAGCAAGCACTTTGAAGGGGCTAAGAGTCATTTGTACATGTAATTATTGCTTGCTTCTCCCTTTCCTGAAGCCGAAGGCTCCCTTCCCCTGACACTGCATCATAATGACCCACCTGCATATCTGTCTCTTCTATGACTAGGACGTGACCTTGGGCAAGTTAACCCATCTCTCTGAGTGGATGGGCCAGTCTGTAAAATGGGATAATACTGCTCTTCTAGGACTTCTGTTGCAATTAGATGATATTATCGCTATAAAGGTCTTATTTTAGACCTACTTGCTATCCAGAAGAGTTATCAAAAAAGCAATGAGTTAAACTCAGATATGAAAATCTGTAAGAAAAATAGGGCCTTTGTGTTAGAAGAAATCTCACTGAAGTATTTACATTAGAGAACAAGATGTAGTTAAGCCTTCCCTATTTATCATTTATAAAGGAAAACGATCAATATACATTAACTGCACAAAAAGAACAAAAACTTAACATTTTTCTTATACAGAATATGACAACATTATTGACCGAGAAAGCCTGAAATGAATATTACCTGACTCTGGACTAAATATGGCTGGGTTTGTCTCTATTGACGCACAGTCATTTTTATGGAAGACGGCACTCTGGGGTGTTCAACAGCTTTTATCTTTCAGATTCTTGATGGCTCTGAGAAGCATTAAGCCTACATCTCATCAAACAAAATTGAGAAAAATCTGGTTTGTCAAGGTATGACAGGCCACATCTGGATCTGTCAAGAGAGGGTCATCAGAAACTTCAGGCTAAAGTAGCCTTTGCATTCTCCTTCATCGAGAAGATAATAAAAAGCCACTATTAGGGAAGTAAAAGACAACAATTAGAAAACTTCTTAATTCTGAAGTTGAAGGGGTCCAGAGGCTTGGATAAAACTGACGTCTGAAAAAAACCAAAAAAAAAACCCACAACAACAACAAAAAAACCCTGATGTCTGCTCAGCTACTTATCCCCAGAGAAACTGCACGTAACTGGTCAGGATGCTAATGATCCCATGTGAGGTACAAGGAGACCCCTCCCCTTCCCTAAAGAGATTTCTACCATCAATTAGTAAAACTCAGAACTCAGTTAAGAATCAACTGTTTGTTAAAAAAAATTTTTTTGAGTCAAAGTAATGTGTTTATAGTCTGAAAAACAAAACAAAAACTGCTAAAGGCTTATACTACTGGCAAATAGCAGTCCATCTCATGATTTCTTGATTTAAAATTTTAAACATTAGGGCTTCCCTGGTGGCACAGTGGTTAAGAATCTGCCTGCCAATGCAGGGGACACGGGTTCGGGCCCTGGTCCGGGAATATCCCACATGCCGCGGAGCAACTACGCCTGTGTGCCACGACTACTGAAGCCCGCGCGCCTAGAGCCTGTGCTCCGCAACAAGAGAAGCCACGGCAATGAGAAGTCCGCGCACTGCAACAAAGAGTAGCCCCCGCCTGCCGCCACTAGACAAAGCCGCGGGCAGCAATTAAGACCCAATGCAGCCAAAAATAAATAAATTTATTACAAAAAAATTTTTACACATTAACATTTGACTTCCCATTACAGATGTTAATAATTTATCAAAAACATACACATACACCTTATGCCAGACTCTGTTCTAAGAGTTTTGCATGTATTAATATCAACTCGTTTTATTTGACATGAGGTCACTGGTGACTGAACAAAAGCCGTTTCAGTGCAGGTGGGGGCTAAATCCTAACACAAGACAGAGGAAAGAATGAGAGGAGAGGAATTAGACAGGAAACAGAAATATCTCTCGAGGAATTTTGTTCTGAAAGGAAGAAAACAAATGGGATAAAAGGAATGTGGTTAAGGATGTTTTGTTTTGAAGTTTGGGAGACACTATACCGTGTTAGCAAGTGCCTAAGAATGTACCAGTAGAGAAGAAAAAAATAATGATGCAGGAGAGAGGAGCTCAGTGCTGGAGGAATTTCCGTTAAGGTAACAGGAAGGACGCTGAAGTGTTACTTTCTCTATGAGGCACTCCTTGGCCATCTGTCTGAACTGCAGTCCCTGCCACCTCACCAGTCCCTGTCCACTCTCCTCCTCTGCTTTACTGTACTCCTTGTACTTAGAACTATAGCTACTGTACCATATATTTAATTCACCTCAGCTACTGAAGATCTACCCTACTAGAATGTAAGCTTCATATGAGGACAGGGATTTTTGCCTATTTTGTTCACTGTTGCATCACCAGTACCTATGAAAGTGCCACAAAAAATATTTGTTGAATGAAGTCAGGTGGACAAGCGGAGGGGCTGGCCTAGAAAGGATGGACAGTACATCCACAATAGAGAAGGTGAGTGGAGGACTAGTGACGACAGGAGGTTGACAGGTGTGGTAGGGGCTGGTGCCACTCTCTCCTGAGCACTTCCATTAGATAAGGATAGAATTTCAGGTTAGAAATCATTTTCCCTTAGAAGTTTAGACACTGCTTCACTATCTTCTGGTTTCTACAATTGCCACTGCAAAATCTTGTGCAAGTTTGATTCTTAACCTTTGTACAAGAACTATTTTGTCTCTATCCCTGTATTGTAAAATTTCATGATAAAATGGCTTGGTTGGGCTTCCCTGGTGGCGCAGTGGTTGAGCGTCCGCCTGCTGATGTAGGGGACACGGGTTCATGCCCTGGTCCGGGAAGATCCTACATGCCGCGGAACGGCTGGGCCCGTGAGCCATGGCCGCTGAGCCTGCGCGTCCGGAGCCTGTGCTCCGCAACGGGAGAGGCCACAACAATGAGAGGCCCGCGTACCGCAAAAAAAAAAAAAAAAAAAAAAAAGGGCTTGGTATCTTCTTTTTTAACTTTTCAAGAATTCTAAAAACTATATACATATAAAAGTATGTAGATCATATAAGTGACATTTAAAGGAGAAAAAGTTAACATGCCAAAACCCAGCACCTAGTTCAGGGTTGGCCAACTACAGCCCGAAGGCTAAGTCTGGTGTGCCTCCTATTTTTGTAAATAAAGCTTCTTGGAACACAGTCACACTCACTAGTTTACTGATTGTAAATTACAAGGTCAGAGTCCAGTAGTTGCAATATTGGACCCTTTACAGAAAGGTTTGCTGATCCCTAACCTAGCTCAAGACAGAAAATAATACTTCTGATGTCCCACATATGCCTCTTCCCAACTATACTCCTTTCACTCCCTTTGAGGAAACTACTACCTAAATTTTCTGTTAATCATTTCCCCCCTCCGTAGTTTGTATGTATCCCTAAATAATATACCATTTAGTTTTTCTTACTTGAATTTTATATTAATGAATCATACTGTATATTCTTCTGTAGCTTGTTTCTTTTACTCAGAATTCTGTATTAGAGACCCCACCATGCTGACAGTGTAGTTCATCTTCACTGACACAGTGTTCTACTGTATGACTATGCAACAATTTATGAGTTCTCTGTTGATGGGCATGTGGGCTCTTTCCAGGTTTAAAAAACAAAACCCAAAACAATGCTGCTATGAACATGCTTGCACATGTATCCCACTATACATGACCAAAAAGAGCGTGTAGGTATGTGTATGTACACACACACACACACACAATTCCACCCAGGAGTGGAACTGCTGAGTGTTGGGCATATGCAAATAGTTCTATGCCACATACTCTTCAAAGAGTAGTACACGAAATTCTCCAATACATCTGCAATATAACACTTGGCTTTATCAGACATCTAATTTTTGCAAGCCTAGTGTTTTAATTACTGTAGTTTTAATTTGCTTTTCTGTGGTTACTAATGTGGTTGAGCATCTTTCCATATATTTATTAGCCATTTAGGTTTCTTCTGTGAAATGCCTATTTGTGCTTTTTGCCAATGTTTCTATTGATAGATTTGTCTTCTGCTTTTTTTTTTTTTTTTTACTGTAGTAGTTCTTTATATATTTCAGATATTAATCCTCTGTCAGTTTTATATATAGCAAATACCTCATCTCAGCCTGTGCCTTGTCTTTCCATTCTCTGGATGGTTTTTTTTTTTTTTTTTAAGATGTTGGGGGTAGGAGTTTATTAATTAATTTATTTATTTTTGCTGTGTTGGGTCTTCATTTCTGTGCCAGGGCTTTCTCTAGTTGTGGCAAGTGGGGGCCACTCTTCATCGCGGTGCACGGGCCTCTCACTATCGCGGTCTCTCGTTGCGGAGCACAGGCTCCAGACGCGCAGGCTCAGTAGTTGTGGCTCTGTTGCTAGTTGGGGGCCTAGTTGCTCCGCGGCATATGGAATCCTCCCAGACCAGGGCTCGAACCCGTGTCCCCTGCATTAGCAGGCAGATTCTCAACCACTGCGCCACCAGGGAAGCCCCTGAATGGTATCTTTTAATGAACAAAATTCACAATTTTAATCTTTTCCTTTATATGATGCATATTTTGGATTATTTAACTGAATCCATTTCTACTCCAAGATCACAGAGATTATTCTATTTTGTCTTCTAAAGTTTAAAAATTTTGCCTTTGACATTTAAGTCCTTGATCCATTTGGAATTCAGTTTTGCAAGTTGTGTAAGATATAAATTATCTCCCTTTTCTTCCCCATGTGGATTATCAATTATTGAAAAGTCCATCCGTTCCCCCAGATTTTACAATGCCACCTCTGTTGTATATGAAGAACCCACACACATGGTCCCTTTTTGCAATCTCTATTCCGTTCCATCAGTCTATTTGTGTATCCCTATGCCGTTACTAGCATCTTAGTTACTAGAGGTCTATAAAAAGTCTTGATGTCTGGTAAAGCAAGCTTTATCACCCATTCTTTTCCTTCAAGTATATCTTGGCTCTTCCTTTGGCTTTCCACAGTAATTTTAGAATCAGGTTGCCAAATACTATGTAAAATCCTACTGGGATTTTGAATGGAATTATATGTAATCTATAATATACATCATTTATACCTTTAATATAATGAGTCTTCCTATTCATGAACATGGTCATGCTTTTTCTCTATTGAAAATTCATATTGAACATTTGAATTTTCCCTTTCAATATGTTAATGTGGTGAGCTATAGTACCAGATTTTCTAGTATTATCAGCCTTACATTTCTGGAATAAAGTCAACTCAGTTATTATGAATTATATTTTTTATGTATTTGCTACTGTTTTGTTTAAGATTTTTACAGCTATGTTACTGAGTGAGATTGGCTGATAACTTTTCTTTCTTGTAGTGTCTCTTTGTGTAGTTGAATGTCAAAATTATACAAGTGTCACAAGAAAAGCTCAGGGGGTGTTCCTTCTTTTTTCTAGACTCTTAAGGAGTTTGTCTAAGATTGAAATTACCTGTTCCTTGAGATATTTGATAAAACATACCTATAAAACCATCCGGGCTGAGTGTTTTGGAAAAAAAAATTATATATTGATTCAATTTCTATAAATTAAATGACCTATTCAATTTTTATATTTCTTCTTAATTCAATTTTGGTAAATTATATTTTTCTGTTCATTTCACCTTAGTTTTTGAATGTTGGCATAACAATGATAACAGCATTTTCTTAATATCTAAGATTTCTGCTACATCTGCTCTTTGTGCTTGTTGATTTACTCCTTTATTTCATTTTTGTTTTGGGAAGGAGCAGAAATAACTGTGTGTGTTTAATCCCCTACATTTATCTAAACAAAATCACGCAGAAGATACATTCTTCCTTATCTATCACATGGAGAAATAACAGAACCTACTACAAACTGTTGTAGTGACAATTAAATGAGTTAATAGATGAAGAGGGCTTAGCACAGTGCCTGGCACATATTAAAGGCTCAAAAACACCACGGGAATTCAATTCCACTGTTATGATGTCCTACTTTTGTTCTACTTAAGTTTAATTCTTCAAAGTAACAGTAACTGGTTAGGGACTAGACTCTTTCAAATGTACTCTTAATCTATCCAGCCTCATAAAGAGGCAATGATAAATCTGGTTGGCAATATTCTCATTCTGAACCTCAGTCTGGGTGTTCAGGCCCTGAGATTACCAACTACACTTCCGAGTTTAAAACCAAATGCAAAACAAAGCAAGAGGTCTATTATGGGCTGTTTTTCCCTTGAGGGCAAGGGCCATGCTTTTATCACCTAGTATGCGTTGTAAGCCTAGCACCTAGCAGGCAATTAAAAAATTGTGCATTCTTGACAAGCAAACAATACCAAAAAAATAATAAAATTACAATGAAAACCATAAAGAAAACTCTAATGGTCTCACTAAGTTTGCATTATTAGGTGCCTTGAATTCATAGGTAAACACATCGGTAAATCATAGGCCTATGATTCTATCCATAGGAACTTCAATAGGGCAATTTCCACCATAAGAAGGTCTTTCTACCCTCTCAAACAGTCAACTTCTCCTAGTCAATATCTTTATGTAAGTTTTACCTCAAAAAGAAAAAAAAATACTGTAAACAGATATTGAACTTTAGTTAATAACAAACATATGCAATTATTGGGGGGAAGCATAGTGATGTCTGTGATTTACTTTGAAATGCATCAAAAAATAAAATGGCTTGATGGATGGTATGAGGGATGGATAGATGGATAAAGATGTGCCAAAGCAAGCGTAGAAATATGTTAATGGCAGAATCTAGATGGAATTACGTGGATGTTCACTGCAAACTGATTTCAATTTTCTGTGTTTGAGAATTTTCATAATAGATACTGGGGAAAATATAAACTCCTATACTTAGCAAGTTAAAAAAACTAACATAAAAAGAATAAGAAAAGTATTTATATTATATAGTAAAAGTTTTTACAATATAAAAAGAGCTCATCCCAATTTATTTTTTTTAAATCAAGAGCCCTATAAGATAAATGAGAAAAGACATTAACAAAATGCAAATGGGGGGGGGGGAAACGCATGGAAAATGTTGTTACCTTTAACCAAAGAAATTAAAAATAAAGCAAACCTGCAATACCATTTTATGCCTATTTTATTAGGTAAATTAAAGCACATGTCCACGAGCACACACACAATTCTGGCAAGGCTGCAGTGCAAATGGTACACTCATGCACAGCTGGCAGCATCCACTATAAAAAAGCACAGCCTGTTTGGGAAGCAATTTGGCATCCATAAGTCATAGCACTTATTCAGTCCTTTGACCCAGTGGTCCCAATGCGTAGAATACAAACTGTATCAGTCAAGTGCAGCCGAAAGATGTTCACTGCAGTGTTAGCTACTAAAGGATTAAACTACGAACTACCTAAATGGCCATGGAGAGAAAAAAGATTTAGCAAGCGATGACACATCAGTATAATGGAATATGATACAGACATATAACAAGTGACAATAATGGAAGAATGTGGAAATATGTAAAGTGTTCATAACACACGATCAAATGGGAAACTATTTATAATTGACTGTGAAACTACAAGAATACATGAAATGTGCATTGACACTGTGAAGGAACATGAATAATTAATGAAAATGACGTGTTACTACCTGAGGGGATTGTGGCTGATTTCTTCTTCTAAACTCTCCTTTAATCTTTACGAAACATCTTTCAATTAAAGTAAAATTCAAAAGCCCGCCCCGACCGTCTACTCACAGTGCTGAGCTTGCTGCAGATGACGAGGATGCGGCGCTCGCAGAGCATGCTCGCGTACAGATGCAGCATGTTGTTTACATCCACAGCCACAAAGTACTCTGTCAGATTTCTCTAGGAGAAAGAAGAAGGGAGGTTTGGGGATTACTTTGTTTGTTCTTATTAAAAACGGTATCTAACAGAAGCACCCGAAACAGAAAATGATCAGAAAGTATACTCCCCTCTTCCCCACTCCTGTGTTCTCCCCCTGGGAGGCCAAATCTCACTCACATGTAAATCATGAAATGTAAAGTTGGAAGAGACCTTAGAGATGAAGGAGTCTGAGCAATCACACCTCTGGGTGGTGATTACAGTTTGCAACGTGAAGTCACATGCAGCACTGTGCTTGCTCTTCAGGTCAGCTCCGAAAGGTGAGCTGGACAAGAAGTCTGCAATCTTAAAAATGAGGAAATCAAGGCAAGAGAGAGATGCCAAGATCAAAAAACCTAATGAGCAGTGAAGATGAGACCGCAGCTCATATCCTCTGACCCTGGGTCCTAGAACTTTCCCAATGCACTGTGCCATACGTCTAAGCAAAAGAAAGTACCCAGGGACCAAAATGCTTCTGGCACAGAGCCTGTTTCTGTCCAACAGGTCCCACCTGCAAAGGCCAGGCATGCTCCTCTCCTGTCATCACTGCTGGGGTCCCCTCCTCCACAGTTTACATTCTCTAAAATGCCTCGGCTGGAAGTAAAGCAATTTCCAAGATCTACAATTTCCAGGTATTTCACTCAAAAGGGGGAAAAGCCATTGAAGACAAGCAGTAGCAAGTTGTGACAAAGCAGTGTTTTTAACTAGCTTTTGTGTGTAGCCTGGGCTTCATTCCTTTTATTAGTACTGTAGATCGGTAGTCTTCAGATTTCAGAAAAAATGTAATGTGTTTCATTTCTGCAACCTTTTCTATACCCACCTGACTTTAATAATACACATGAATATGCTAATTTCTTCAATGTTACAGGTTTTCAATGCCATACAATATAATCCTCTGAAAATGAAGGGGGTTGGAGAGGGAAGGATGGCTATCGCCAGGGGTTGCAGTTTATAATGATGAAAGATCCATAACCCATAAATTCAAGTAAACCAGGTGGATTTTATATGCAAAGTAGCATAAAGTGCTTTTTGACAATATTATGGGTTGGGAATAAGAATGAGCACTTATGATTTATTATTGTTTGATTTGAGTACCAGGTTAACTATCGACCTTTATAAATAAAGCATGAGTGAATTAATAGGTCTGCATACTGACTACCTACCAAGTCCCAGGCACTGGACCAGGTACTCTTAAACGTGTAATTTTAAGCAATCTTCACAAAAATCCAATGAGGTATTATTCTTTCCAACATATAGGTAAACTACGTCTGGGAGAGATTCAGTAACTGGTATAGTCAGATTTTGGACACAGATGCAACACCATAGCCCTATACTTTCCCTTATATTACATTCTCCCTCTTAAATACTTTTAAATATCTACAATTTATGAGGCTTTACATATATTATTTCACTCATCTTGAAGCCACTCCTTGAACAAACATTATCATCTCTATATACAGATAAGAAAACAGAGGCACAGAGAAGTAACTTGACCAAGGTCATATAGTAAGCGGATAAGGCATTGCTCAGTCTTGGGTGGGTTTGTCTTTAAACCTGTGTTGTTGTTGTTGTTGTTTTTCTTTTAACCACCACTAAAAATAGTAGATAAAACTTGTATTTGGAAAGAACATGCAGGATCAAAGTATGGCAAAAGAAAAAGTGTTTCTGTTAAAAATTGTTATTCCATTTATTGAGTAATCCTTGTGGGCCAGAAAATAGGTACTTTACCTGCGTTCTCTCTAATCTTCTCAACAACCCTGAGGAAGGCATTATCATCTCCATCTTATAGATGGGAAAACTGAGGCTCAGGAAGGTTAAACAGTCTTCCAAAGGTCACCCAGCTGGACAGGGCCAAGTTTCAAAACCAGGTTTCCTGAACCCCAAACTCTTGCTCTAACCGCCACACAAACTTGAAAAACAAAACTGAGCAAACAAGAAAGGCAGTATAAATTAGTCAACAAGTGTACCTCTGGCCCAGTGGACTGAGGAGTGCTGAGCTAATGAAGTCAGGGTGGGGTTTGTTCTGAAGACAGTGACATGGCAGAGTTATTCTCGCAAACAAAAATACAAGGCCCTCAGCTGAGCATTTCAGTAAAATGCTTAACTGCTGATGAATTACATGAATTTTTCTTTTAGGAGAGGATGGAAGTAAAAAGAAAATAGAAATGAGGAGCTTAAAGAAGGCCAGAAAGCCCATTAGCACTTTTGACAGATCCAAAGATAACTCTGAAGCCACCAAAACGTGGCCTCAAGAGTCTGCCAAGAAGCTTCACGCTGGGTAGAAATATGTTACACAGCTTGCCGTCCAAATAGGGAGACACAGCGTCAGAGACAAATCCTGCGCCTTATTTTGGTGGGAGAAAAAAAAATCACAAGGATACTTTTGTGGATGGGAAAGGGAACATTTCTGAAATAAAAACACCACTTGGTTGAGGCATAACCCCCAGGCCAACCAGGTTCTGAAGGATTCAGGTGCTTGGTCCAAAAACTCTACACAGGTATGTTAAAAATATGTAACATTTAACCAAATTCTCTCTAAACTGTCATGTACTTTTTTTGGTATTTCTCATCCCATCTGTGCTGATTACCAAGATATTTGTGTCTAAACAGAAGCTGTCTTTCTTATCTGCTTCCTCCCTGCCTCTTTCCTTCTGGGACGCCACCCGCCTAGGCAGTGGGAGTGGGTGGGAATGGACTGGAAACCTCGATCAGCCACAGGAGCACCTGTGGGGCAGAACGGACCTTGGGAACACCTGGAGGGAGCCCTTGCAGCTCCCATCAAGCCTTATCTCAGAAGAAAAGCCCTCAGAGAGAGGGGCCTCCTTCCCCCTGCCTTTAAGAATCCGGTAGCTTAAGCTACAACCACCCTCAATTTCTCAGACCTGCCATGCTTTTCACACCCCCAGGCCTTTACTTCCTCTGTTTCCTCTGCCTAGAAGGCTCTTCTCTTCCTTAAGGACACCCATTTACTTTTCATGACTCAGCTCAAATGTCACCTTCTCCTGAAAGGCTTCCTCAACTCCTCATTTGTCAAGCTGCCCTTTATGATTCCATGACAATTTGTCTCTATCTTATAATCACTCAGTTACAAGTATGTTTTTGCCACCAGACTGAGATCCCTTTGGGTAAAATGATGTATCCCATCATCTTAGCAGTTTGATGAAAGAGAGAATCAATGAGTGGAGAAAGCAACTGACTGAAGACTACTGCTCGTTAGCTCAGGCGTGAGCAGGGTGGTATAAGAGAAACACGAGGGCCTCGAAGGGGGACAATGTGGTATGTTAGGAAGAATGGACCACTTGACTTCAGAAAACCTGGGTCTGAGTTGGATGAAGTGATCAATTACTTAGTAATGATGAAGGGCCCACAGGAAAAGAACTGACATTGGAGACTCACAAAGTCAGGTAAGGTAGCTGGAGGAGGGAGAGCTTTTAAAGGTATCAGTGGCTACATTCATTTTTGTTTGTTTGTTTGTTTATTTATTTATTTGGTTGTGTTGGGTCTTAGTTGCAGCAAGCGGCCTCCTTAGTTGCAGCAAGCAAACTCTCAGTTGTGGCATGCATATGGGATCTAGTTCCTGGACCAGGGATCGAACCCGGGCCCCCTGCATTGGGAGTGCAGAGTCTTAACCACTGTGCCACCAGGGAAGTCCCTACATTCATTTAAAATGTAAAGAAATAGGTGGTTTGTTCTTCAGGTACCTGGGGCAGGGGGGCAGGGAGAACTGTACACAGAGGCAGGTGTACATTTCACAGAGAGGTCAGGGGACGAGGAATAAGAAGAGAAGGCTTCCATGGCAAGTTGTCCTAAGTTAAGACTGTAGCCAGAACACACTGTGAGCTTATTATTTGTTAAAAAACACAGGTATGCCACTTTCTCCCAGCACTTGGCTTCAGTGGAACTAAGTCTTCAATCTTCCATTTCTGTCTCCTATAATCAGCCAGTCAACAAACACCTGTTTGACTCCTACTAAGTGCTTAGTGCCACCCTGGGAGCTAGGCCTGCAGAGATTAACTAAACATGATCCCCATTTTCTAGGAGCAGCGTTAGACCCAGAAACCTCATATGCCAAGAACTGTGATCCAGGCTAGACATGCGCCAGGGCTGGCTGAGAAGGGAAGATTCAACTCTGCCAGATGGATATGGGGGGAAGGCTGGGGAAGACTTGACAGAGGAGAAGATACTTCTCTGGGCCTCCCAACAGGGGGTTCACTTAGGGGACAGGGGGAGAAGCGTGTTCCAGCCAGAGGCAAGGCGGAGAGAGCAGCTCTATGCAGGTCAGTGGACTGAAGGGCAGGGTGCAGGGCAGGGAGCGTGCTGGGGCAGGGGAGCTGAGTTCAGATCCTGTGGGAGCCTAGACTTGATAATAACAGGGAGGTAACAAGGAGCTGCTGAAGAATCAGGATGGTCCTATCGTGTTGCGGAAAGATCTTCCTAGAGGTCCTGTAGAGGATGCACAAGAGAGGGCAAGCAGGAGGCAGGGCAAGCAGCTAATAGGCTACTGCCACATTCAGGGAAAGAATGAGTACAAGCTATTCAGATAAAAGCTTTGAATATGAATGTCACAGATCTCTGTAAAGTGGAATCACAGGACTTGACAATGGATCAGACTCTGAAAGGGGGCAGGAAGCATCTGGGACAAGGCCCAGACTTCCAGGTTCCTGTGCTCCACATCTGTCCACCTGCCCAACAAGTTTTTTTTAAAGGGAGAGTCCAGTCTTTTAATGAAGGATCAATCCTCCTTCTAAAGAACCATCAATCCTGTCAAACATGGTATTGCTGTCCACCTGGTCTTAGGCCCAGTGTCCTGGGTTATAATGCCATCATGGCGAAGCCTAAATAACCACCCCCTTTATTCCCTGACAATTACTCCTCCATGTGACTCACTTGCTAAAAAGGAAAACCTTGCTTAGACGGACTACTTCCCAGTGTCCATGCTCAAAAGGGCTCAGTTTTCTCAGTGCTAGTAAGTTTTTAGGCTTAAGGAAGAACATTCCTTTTCTATTCATAGAGTTTAAGCATATTTTCAGTTACATATAGTTATGTGCCTCTGAGCATCCTCCTATATGCCTAGTAATTATTATTTGGGCCCACTCTGTAGGGCTGGGTAGCAGGGACACAAAGCTGACCACTTTCCAGGCCGAACAGGGCTCAAGTCCGAGAAAGGTCTCTGGTTAACAGAGAAAGAGCAGCCCGGAAATTGAGCTTCAGAAGAGGCACGTACAAGGCTCTCCAGGCTTTTCATTTCTACAAAAGCAACAGCGCGGAAGAACACTTCCAGCTCTAACTCTCTGTGGCTCTAAATCCAGACAAAGAAGAAAGGAAGACACTTGGCAAAACCCCATTTCCCCCAGGAGAAGCCCCATAATGGCTGCTCCCTTTTAGTTGTCCCTGCTGGCTCCTGTGCCGATCCAGGTGGCTGGGGACTTCAGGCTCACTGCGATCCACGCCCCGGGTGAGGAAGCAGGTGGGGGTGGGGGTGGTGATGGGAGGTGGAATGGGCCTCGGAAGGGAGGGGATACAGTGGGGCTCAGAGAAAAAGGGTCTTAGGTTCAGTACCTTAGGGAAATGAGATAATCCCCAAACTAAAGAACTGACTCTAAGCTGGGTACTCCTTGGAGCCTTCGAAACAGATGCTAGTCCGCCCCACGGTCTGTCATTTTATTAGTCTTTGTCACTCTCAGCTTTATACACAGTATAGATGATAAAGACTTACTGTACTGTGTCTGGAGGAGGTTTCTAAGGCAAGAGGCTGGTTTTGTCCATGGGCCTTATTTCCTGAAATAACTCTTGCTCAGATTATTTTACCATAATGTAAACCTTTAAAATCCTCAATTAATTTTTTAAAATAAGAATTTAGGTCATTTTAGTTGTGTAGGATTCTTAAAAAGAAATTATAAATTTGGATTCTAAAATAATCTGTTTGAGAAAGAATCCCACAAACTCACATAAGCAATCAAATCAGAGAAGTACCTTATAGGAAAGAAAGCAGAGTTTACCCGGAGGTCAACTTCTATCCCTCTGTATGAATGGAAAAACCATTAGAATAAACAATTACCTGACAACTCTTAACAGCAACAATGGAATTCTCTATAATCTCAGTACTTGAAAATAGGTCTTCTACTGCCACTTCAACTTTGTTTATTTTTGAAAGTCATGATGAGTTCATAAATCTTTTCTATATCATGGTGCATCTTTTGACAAAGTGGAGTCTGGGCAATGTTATATGTAACTGTCCATTCTAAATGCTTTCTTCGCATCATTAACCACTTGGTATGACACAGGCCAGATAATTAAGACAGGTTTGTTTAATATTCTAAAAGAAGGTCTATATGATTATCCATTAATCAAAAGTAAACTTCAAACCCTGGACACTAAAAAAAATTCCTTATAGAGCCAGTTTACAATGTAATTATGAATACATATCTGTTCATGATCTGTGACTTTTTTTTTAAATGCAGGTCAACTGTTTATAAAGATTTATGCTCATTTAATTATTGCCTGTATAAAATTCACTCCTACATGTGTTAACTTGATAGACAGAAAAAACCCTGAAGAGCAATTACATAGTGATAGTTTTTCAGTGAAAAAGAAGAAAATATTTTTACACAGAAATTGTAGAAATAATAAGAATTAAGTTCAACAGGGATCTGAAAGTGGAAAGACTTAATTTTCTCCATTTGCTTTTCATTAACATCTTGCAGACGCACTGGCTCAAAAGCCAAGTGAAAGGAACTGTTATTTTTCCTTCTCCTGAGAGTGACTGCATTGCTAATTCATTCATTCATTCATTCAATCATTCAGTCATTCCGTAAATACATACTGAACATCTACTCTGTTCTAGGTACAGTGCTAATTACGGAGATGCAGTGATGAAAAAATCTGATCCCTATCCTTATGGAAGGAGAACTGATAAAAACAGTCACACAATTAATTCTATAATTTACACTTAGGATGAGTGATTTCTTAGGAAGGTACTGGGAGCCAAGGAGCAGAGGGCCAGGACCCAGCAGCGTCTTGGTGATGGAATCAGACTGACCTGAGCGTGAATGCTGGTTTACAATTTACTGGCTGGGTGGCTAGGGGTAAGTTACTTCATGTCTCTGGGCTCTATCTCCTCTTCAGATCAGGGATAACAACCATACTGTAAGGCTGCTGTGAAGATTTCATGATATAGCAAATAGTGCCTGATCTGATCCACGGTGGGTGTTCAATCAATACTACCTCCTTTCTCTCTCCCACATTAACCCTTCTCTGAAGCTGTCCAGAAGAATATAATTATCTGCTGACAGAATCAAGTTCCATATCCCAAAGTCCTTTTACCCTTTTCTTTGCTTATTCTCTTAGTTCAGAAGTCCTTAAGAGGAGATAATCAATAAATGTGTACACAACATCTCCCACATGACAGGCACTAGAGTCCTGGACTCTATTTCTTGTACCATTTCCAGTCAATGGTGGCTGCTAAGAGACTTTTGTGGCCAAACATACACTCCATGAAAAGTGTTGCTCTTCACAACCAAAAATGTCAGCAAAAACCAAGAAAAGATAAGCTCCAAGAAGTAATGCTCCCTAGCCCTTGGCCACAACTCAAGAGAGGTTAAGACTAGAATTTTAGGAAAGCTGAAGGACAAAGCGAAAGAAAGGACCATCAAAAGCAGTATCTCTGTGGCACCAGGCATTGAACTTGGAACTTTACATGTAATAGTTCACTTGTTCCTCCCACTTTCCTTTATTAGATAAGGAGGCCTGAGAATATAAGTAAGTATCCCAAGGTCCCAGAGTGGTGGAGCCCAGTGTCTGGCTGTCTCCAAAACTCATGTTCTTTCCACTACAGCAGACTATATCATATTAACAACCCCTTCGTTATTGCTTGTTTCAATTTGCAATGCAGCAATTTAGTCATTTTAAATTAATCCTTGAAAAACTGCCAAGAGATTAAAATGCAAATTTCAACATGGCTGGAGCTCAATAGCGATTCTATGTCAAAAATCACACAAATTGGTCCTACAGAAGTTCAGATTCTCCTTAGAGGAAAAGCTTTCCTGCTTCATTTCATACTTGAAATATGAAAAATCATTTCTTTTCCTTTTTCCATTCCTCATGAATATCAAAAGTCAACTGTAGGGACGCAGGGGGTTATAATGGAAACAAAATGTTTTGGTTCCTTACAAACCTGGGTCACTACACCCCATTTGGAAGCAGACCTTGTGCTATAACCTCAGGCCTGTGAGCCCTGGGTCCCAACATGTAAAATGAGGCTCACGTCTACCTCTCACAGAATAGCTGTAAGGATTTAAATGGAACCATGTATGTTAGGAGTCTGGCAGATTGTTTTTATTATTCTCACTTAGAAACAAACAAGGCCAGCCTTTTACTGGTCTGCAAAGGAAGGTTTAGGGGACAATGGGTCATACACAGGGAATTGGCTCATTAGTGGCAAAACCAGCAGAGGGAATGCAGATTTTTTTTAAATGGCGGGGGCAGGGGAGGTGGCTTACAGTGCAAACAGGAATTGGGGGTGGGGTTATGAAGAAGATAAATTTTTTTTTTCCTACACTATTTCTAATCTCAGTAATTGTGGTTTTGAAAATTGAGAAACTGTCAGGACTTTCAGGTACCTTAAAGTTCTTGAGTAATTCTCAGTCCTTAAAATTAAAAAATAGAAAGATGAACTTAACCTAGGCAATAATTGTTATTATAACATTATTATAATAGCAAAACATTAGAGACAATCTAAATGTCTGTTAGTAGGTGAAACACAGTTAAAGTATGTGGGGATTTCCAGTAAAATATGGTGGATTAAACATACGTATTTGTTTAATACATATTTTCTCTCTCCTGATACCATGCAATCCTCACCATCCCCTGCCAGGAAAAGTCACAATGAAATAATTTTAAAAGATGTAAACCTCAAAGAACAGGAGAAAAGATAGTAATGGCAGAGAGATGTCAAATTTTTTGGAAGCCAGATGTTATTAAAGAAATGGTTCTCAACCTGGGTCATTCGCCCCAGTGGACTTCTGGCAATGTCTGAAGAGATTTTTGGTTGTCACGCCTGGTGGGGGGGGGGGTACCATCTTACAGTGGGTAGAGAGAGACCAGGGATGCTGTTAAACACCCCACAACATACAAAACGATCCTGCACAACAAAGAATGATTTGGTCCCAGGTATCAAGAGTGTCAACCGAAACTTTAGTTGAGAAACTAAAGAAGAATGACTTGGCAGCCCAGAAAAGGCTGGGCCCAGGGCACAGGGCAGCAAGCATCCAACCCAACTCACACCACAGAACTCCAAAAAAGTTCAGGAACTGGAGACACCGAGCACCTCTAAAGGCTAGGGGAAGGGTGCTAATAAAAAGAAGAGTAATTCGATCCCAAGATTCTCCTCTCCCAGCTCACTCAGCTAGTCAACTGGCCTTTTGGCACCCCTCCTGAGGAAAAACTGTTTACTTTCTAGTAACCAGAAAGGTTTGGGAACACTAGGTACAGCTGAGGGCAGGGGATAAAGAATTGAACAAAAAATGGGAGGGGAGCTTAAAGTATACATGCTAAATGTTCATATCCTATAACTTACCAGCCACTCAGCTTCCAGAACACGTGTTATGAAGCTTACAGTCACTGGCAAGAGAAAATTGACTAATCCAAAAGAAAAGATTCTGATATTGACATTTAAAATCCTCCCCTCATCCCCAGTAGCCAGGCCTCTAAGCCATGATCTACAGTAAAGCCCACCAGGTAACAAGTCCCATTCATGAACACAGAGCTTCCAATTAGCTTTTTAAGGCCTCACGCAGATAGGATTGGGCAGCTATTTGAGGAAAGGCCTCTACAATCAAAGATACAGAACAAAACAAACAGAAGAGAGGACCTCTAAGGAAGAAAACAATGCAAAGAGAAGAAAAAATTTTAAATTTATGAATAACAGTGTCAAAGAAATAAGAAGAAATGTTGCACCCATGAAACAAGATGCCATTAAAAAATGAATAATCTACTGTATAACACCAAAAAGCTCTTGGATATTAACAGTGATGGCAGAAGTAAAGAATTCAAAAGGGTGGAAAGATTAGTTGAAGAAAGTAGAAAGAAGACCAAAAGAGACCTGGAAAATACAAAAGTTATGAAAATTAAAGGATCAACACTAGGAAGCTTAACATGCCACCATAGAGACCCCAGAGAAAGAAAAGAGAAAAAAATAAAGAAGAATTTTTTCAAAGAAATAATGTGAGAACACTTCCCAGCTCTAAAGGACATGAATTTTCAGACTGTACGGGTCCACCAAATATCCAGCAGAGTAGATGAAAATGGACCCATAGCAAGGCAAATCACTGTACAATTTCAAGATACTAGAGACAGATAAAGGATCCAAAAAAAACCCCACCCAAAATAAAAAAGAAAAAAAGACCCCAGCAATCAGAATGGATCAAGACTTCTAAGCTTCAACGTGAAATCTAGAAGTCAATGGAGCTATGTCTTCAAAGCTCTGAGGGTAATGCCCAACCCTATCAAGAGTAGAATAAAGTCATTCGCAGTCATGCAAGGTCTAAACATGTTGCCCCCAACACTGTCAGGAAACTACTGGAAAATGTTTCACCAAAATAAAGGAATAAGATAAGCAGTAAGATGTGAAATCCAGGAACTCTTATTTGACAAATGTATAAGTAAGAAAACATATCATAATCTATCGTATGATTCAGCTTGCTCATTGAAATGTAAACATTAACTTTTGATTTAAGTTTTTTCCTGAAGACAGAGAAAGGATGGCGGAGGGGAAACGTGAGTGAGAAAAGGATACTTTATGTATATGTGTGTTTCTGGGGGAGAGGGGATCAGAGGTAATAAAGACCTAAATTCATCTTCCATAAGAAAGTCAATAACTGTTATCCGAAACAGAAAAATTAAGAACAGCAATATGAGCATGTCAGGAAAAAACATGGAGAGAAATACTACAACTGCTAAAAACCTGAAGGTAGCTGCCTCTGGGGAACGGGAATAAAGGAGAATTTGGAAATTTCATCAACAATTATGTGATATTACATGTTTGTTTAAGCCATTAATATGTATTACTTTCATAAGAATAAAATACCATTAAACAAAAATATCACTTAACATAGATGAAAGATATGAACAGTTTTGAGAGTACAGTAAAAAAATAAGTTGCCAAACAGTATGAACAGTACTGTTTTATGTCTAAAAAATGTCTACAACACAAAAGGATTCATACATTTAACATGTAAATTCATAGAGAAAGGTCTGAAATGACACTCATCAAACTCTGGATGGAGAATGGGATTAGGGGTGGGGGAGGGATGGTGGGGCTGGGATGGTGGTAATGTGGGACCTTTCACTTTTTTTAATATGTACTTCTGAATTGTTTGATTTTTTTTACAACAAAGATATTTGTAAAGAATTTTTCATAACACAGGTAAATGTTCATAATACATTGTCATAGAAAAAGCAGGTATAAAGGTATATAATTGAAATGATCCTCCCCCATTGTGTTTTTTAAAATGTAGCTTCCAAGCTTTAAAAAAATCAAAAGAACCCTTTTATCTCAAACAAAATATTACCGAATTCCCAATTTAAGTAGATAGAAATGAACCTGCTCTGAATAAAGCAGAAGCATCCATGCCCTGGTGGGTCAGCCGTTTAGCTCCCTCAGTCCTTCCCATGTCCCAAAGAACCTCAGGCAGGGCTCCAGGCAGAACAATTTGAAAACTACTACTATCACAGAAATGAAGAAAAGAAAAACTCAGAACATGACTTTCTCAGGGATTACAATGATTTTTTCTTTTGCTTCTTTTTTTTTTTTTTTTTTGCGGTACGCGGGTCTCTCACTGCTGTGGCCTCTCCCGTTGCGGAGCACAGGCTCCGGACGCGCAGGCCCAGTGGCCATCGCTCACGGGCCCAGCCACTCCGCAGCACATGGGATCCTCCCGGACCGGGGCACGAACCCGCGTCCCCTTCATCGGCAGGCGGACTCTCAACCACTGCGCCACCAGGGAAGCCCTCTTTTGCTGCTTATAATACACATATATACATACCATTCCTATGACTTGAAACAGTTTAAACAGTAATAATATCTGTTCCTTACCATGCCTATATAACCAACTAAACCTGACACATTCATAGCAGCGAGGGGTGGAGAAGGTCAAGAGAACTCCATTAACCTTTCCAAGTTATGATTCTATACTCATATTTCCTATTTCTTAGGGTGACTTTGATCAGTTACATTTTTCTAGAAAATTTTATATTATCACAATTTTCAAATTTATTGGCTACGTCTAAGATTATTTTGTTGTTTTTAGTAATTTAGTTTTTAAAAAGTCTATTTTTCAATTTTACTTTAACAATATTTTCTAACTAATTACATTGTAACTTATTGTTCAAGTTTGGATTTTTTTTATTGCTATCCTTCTTCTGGCTTCTTGAATTGCAAGTCAAGTTCATGATTTTCTAAAGTTATTATTTATAATGAAAGCATCCAAAGCTATGAATTTTCACAAGAGTAGTTTTGGCCAAATCTGTTAGGTTTTTGTTGTTCAGTGTTCTCACTAATTATTAGATAATTATTATTATCTAAATAATATCCAATTTCAATGTTTTATCTTCTTTGACCCAACCACTCCTTCAAGTAGATGAATATTTTAAAAATCTTCATTCATCATTAATTTCTAGGTTTATTTCATTGTAATAAAAGACAGTGGCCTGTAAGAGTTTGAATTTTCCTATTTTGAATTCTTCAGTGCAATCTAGCACATAATCAATTTTTTTTTTTTTTTTTTTTTGGGGGTATGCGGGCCTCTCACTGCTGTGGCCTCTCCCATTGCGGAGCACAGGCTCCGGACGCTCAGGCTCAGCGGCCATGGCTCACGGGCCCAGCCGCTCCACAGCATGTGGGATCTTCCCGGACCGGGGCACGAACCTGTGTCCCCTGCATCGGCAGGCGGACTCTCAACCACTGCGCCACCAGGGAAGCCCCATAATCAATTTTTATAAATGTTCCATGCCACAGCCCTGGCTTCTGCTCTTTCTGCAGGACTTTTCCAGTTCTTTTTGGGTTCCTTCATTGTCTACACCTTCTTGACTGCTCAATAACCATCTCCTTTACGTTGCAGAAATTCCTCAAATTTTCTAGCTCATGGTGGCTCCTTCTGCCATTACGTGGACATTTTTCTCCTTAATTTTATAGTTCTCTTATCATTTCAATGGAATTTTTTGAGAGATGAAAGGTAAAATTATGGGCTCAAAGTGTAGCACAATATATGAGAACTCAGTTTCTAGTATCAGAAAGATCAATGTTTGAATTCCAGTTCTACCATTTCTGTGCTGTAGGACCTTGAATATGTTACTTAAGTTTTCAGGACCTCTGTTTCCTTATATAAAATAATAATTAGGGTACTGACTACCTAAGCTTATTACGAGAGGTAAATGAGAAAATACAGTTAAAGCACTGAATACCTTATTTGAAAAGCACTAGTACTCAATGAACATTAGCTATTGTTGTTAAAATGGTAACTGTGGTGTGGATTTTTTTATTACTTAATGTCAAACAAAAAAAAAGCAATATTTTCCACCAGAGCCTAATCACGTAGATAGTAAACTTTGTGAATATCTTCGACAATCCCAGTTTATTAAGACTGTTACCTAATCACAACACTATAGCCTAACTTCATTAATTAAATGTGATTACCTGACTTATTCCAGTACTTTAAAAAAGTAATCAAGTACATACCCAAAAGAATCAAAAGGATTGAACACAAAGTTCAATCTGTACACCAAAGTTCAAAGCAGCATTATTCACAATAGCCTAAAGGTGGAAGCAACCCAAGCGTCCATCGACCGATAAGTGAAATGTAGTATGTTACGTATATACAATGAAATATTATTCAGCCTTAAAAAAAGAAGGAAATTCTGACACATGCTACAACATGGATGAACCACAAAGGCATTATGCTAAGTGAAGTACACCAAACACAAAAGGACAAATATTGTATGATTCTACTTAAATGAGGTGCCTAGAGTAATCAAATTCATAGAGACAGAAAGAATAGTGGTTGCCAGGTGATGATGGGAGGAGGAGGGAAATGAGTTGTTGTTTAAAGGGTTACTTAATGGCCACAGAGTTTCAGTTGGGAAAGATGAAAAAATGGAGATGGATGTTGGTGACAGTTGCACAACAATGTGAATGTGTTTACCAATGAAATATATACTTAAAGACGGTTAAAACAGTAAATGTTACATTATGTACATTTTGCCACAATTTCAAAAGCAACCAAGTGCCTTAGTGGTGGTGATTCTATATTTAATTCTATGTAGTACTATTTACAATCCGAGTAAAACATTTTGAAAATACGTCTTAAGCCTAGGCTAGATAACGTCATTCGGCTTGTTCAGAGGGCAAATATTACCCTCTGCTCCCTCAGACTCAAGTTCACTGCTAAGTCTTTAAGAGGTGGGGATGGGGGTCCTCACACTTCTACCCACAATTACTTTTACTTTCTTAAAAGTCAATACAGAAATGTAGTAGGAGCATAATTTTACTTGAGTATATCTACCCTAATAAAGAAATCTTTATATGGCAAGTTCTTTACATAGAAGCATTTTATTTACAACAGCAAAAACTAAAAACCCCTAAATTCACAACAGCGAGGAAATAGCTAAATAAGCTACATAGCAAATTGAATATTATGCAGCCAACAAAATTGACTGTGAATGAAATGGCAAAATGCTTATGTAATAGGTGATTCTAACTATGTAAATAATACATTCTCAAAAGACTACAATCAGACATCAATATGTTAATAGGTGATTACCTTTGAGAAGTATGAATAATGATCTTTCCTTGTCTTTATACTTTCTATATTTTTAAAATATTCTCTATTTGGTTTTACTTTCATAATGCATTATTTTTATAATGGGAAAATATATCCTTTTATTTTCTTTCAAAATTAGTAAAAAAAACAAAGAGGAATAAAAATTTAATCCACCCCTGCCCAAGTACTCACATTCTCCGGGATGCTGGGAAGTTCTCTGGTGTCAGGCACAGTAAAATAAGAATGCTGGAAAAGAAAAACAAAAGCTATTTATTTCTGCAAAAGCATGCAACAAGCACATTATTCAGAAATCAGGTAAATGATCTGAAGATAATTCCTCACTCAGATGAAGAAACAGGGTTTCACTCATAGAGAACAGTCTATGGAATATTTCCTTAGGATAATGTTGGATTAAAGCCAGATGCATTAAATCATTCGTTTGGTAGATGGAGTTCTTTTCTATGAAAGAGGAACTTCTTTGAGATACAAAAGAACACCTCAAGGAAGTTAAAGGCCAAATTCTTTTACGATGTTTGCAGGTTTCTGAACACAACGAAAGCTACAGACTTCATAATTTATTGTTCAGTGAGGCAAGTGGACACTAGGGACCAAATATCACTAGGTTCACTCAGGAATGGTCTTTACCAACCAAACCTGCCATTTCATTTCAGCACCTGAGATTATATCCATCTACAAGCTGCGGGCCAAATCTGCCCCGAAGGCCCAAGGGATGTTAAGGACAGCTCCAGCGGAAGGACTGCTGCCCTGAGACACTGCAGATGGCTAACAGCGGAGAAAGTCTCTCCACTATGCATGCTCTGCAAATAAGCCTCCTGACTTCCAGTGCAAATTCCAGTGAAGGGAGCTGGAGACTCAGTGGAGTCGAAAACCTGACCTGTTCAGAGAACTTTCAAGGAGGCATCTCCATGTTTGTAACAAGCATGTGTCTCTGAGTTAAATGAAAACAGGCTGAACTGATGACACCTCCTCCGTGCTGCTAAAGACTCAGAGAACAATGGCAAGCAGGAATGGAAAGAGCCTGGTGCTGCCGAATTAAAGAAGGGATTGTGCAAAGGCCAGGAAGGGTCACATACAGAGAAAGTCAGCTTAGCCATGGCCAAAGTTCAAACCTAGACCCCCAAGTGACATTTCAGGAAGTTCTCCCCACTCCCCATTCTTGGATAACTGCAAAATAAGTAGGTCTCTGGAAAAATGAGTTGTACAGGCTTCCTGAAATGAAAGGCCTGGAGGACAACTGCAATAACGAAAATAGCAACAATAACAGTATAAGCTATTTGTCTAATATTCAGCAGGTATTTATGAACACCTGCTGCACGGAAGGCTTTATATCAGGTACTTTATAAATAGTATCTCTAATTTCCACAGCAAAATTTAAGATAGATATTATGTCCATATTACAAATGGGTAAATTAAGGCTTAGAGAGGTAAAGTGACTTAAGGTCATACAGCTAGTAGGTGACAGAACTAGGATTGAAACCAGGTCTGCATAACTAGAGCTATGCTCTTTCCACGATAACAGACTGTTATACCTGTGCTTTTTAATGAGCAAATTATAGCTAAAGCCATTTGAATTAAACTAATAAAACTGAAAAGAAAAAAAAATTAAAAGATAACTTAAAAAACACCCCCTGCAGTGCACTATTCCAAAATCTGTGGGTTTGTGTCAAAACATTATCTATGAAGAATTATGACAGAGATTATGTAGCATATTAGTTATGGGAAACTAACTGGAAACTAGTTAATTAATTCAAGTCAACAATGAGGATTAAAATAATAAAAGCAAAATACAGGTTAAATTTGATGCCATGAGATACCAAATTCTATACCAAATGGCTAGAAGGGAGTCCCAGGAAATGTTCAGTAATGGAAGTCCACATGGTGATGGAGTCACAGAATAAGGATCGGCACAGTGAGGGAGAAAGGACAGGGACCACAGAGTCAGACACTTAATAGTTATGTGATCTTAGGCCACTTCACTTAATAGCTCAGAACCTCAATTTTTTAACCTGTAAATGGGAATTGTAATATCTACTTCAGAACTGTTGTGAAGAATAAATGTTACATATGTGAAGTGCCTAGCATTCCATAAATGGTATTTTAAAAGAAAATTATTATTACTCTCTCAACTGTTAGTTTATATTCCTATTTTTCTCAATCACCTATAGAAGACACACAGAAACATTCTCTCGTGACTCAAGACAGAAAGTCCAAGACTGCATTTTATCAATTTTTCAGGCTCTATAATACAGCTGAGACTAACCCTTCAGAAATGCAACATGGAGAGAGGAATTCCTTGTGAAGAGGAAAGAAGAAAATATCTGCCTTTACAAATGCAACAGATTGTAAACAGTGAGCCTACTCAATTCCAAAACCAACTACTCCCCAGGCTGTCCTTTGAGATTCTGTCTTGCTCCATCGCCCATGAAATGCTGGGACCAGAGGAGGTCAGAAACATTCCTAGAAACCACTGGCATGAAACAGCTGCACGTCCCCCCCCCCCCGCCCCGCAACAGTTCTTCCTGCCCCTGCGATGGCTTGTCCTTGAGGCCTGGCAGCCACTCAAAGGAAGGAGAGGCCCTTCCTCCCCAGTAGCTGGTGACCCACCCAGGCTACTCCCCAGCTACCTGTCAGATGTCATTACAGACTGAAACGGTGAGATCAAGCTGCTTAGGAAAAGGGACAGAGACAAAGGCAAAGTTGCTTCGCTATGAGGCAATGACTGGGGCAGGTTTAAAGCTCATTTCTTCATCTTTTCCAGACACTCTTCCTTACACAAATTTCTGGAAAAAGGTTTCTTTCCTTCCTATGCTCCATTAAAATGAGCAAAAACCTCTACCAGTTCCTTCTTTCCTCCCTTTCTTTCAACACTCATGGCCTAGTGGAAAGAACATAGGCTTGGAAGTCAGCCCTGGGTTTAAAAGCCCCGATCTCACTTATTAACCACACGACCTTGGATGGGCAAGAATCTTTTTCTCTCTAAGCCTCAACTATGAAATGAGAATGCTAATATCTATTTGTAGAGTTGTTTTGAACACTAGAAATGCATACTTGGCATAAATTAGGAACTTAGTATATAACAGATCTATTATTAGTTATTGGCAGTAATATTGCTTTCAACGTGATCATCATGAAAAAAAACCCCTATATGTTCATTTTCTTTAAGAGGGAAAATACCAAGTTAATTACCACTGAATACCAACACTGTACCTGGTTCTACTGAAGCTGAAAGACAAAACTTCTTAAACATTCAGACCCCACAACATGGGGGAAATAGCCCCTAGATAATCAATAGCTGGTCAAAGGGGATCCATCTGAGAATTCTGATGACGGTGGTGACAAGGGTTTGACCTAGAGAATTGCAGTAACTGAAATATGGAAAAGAACTCCTTATCTGACGCCTTATCTGACAGATGAGGAAATTGAGACCCACGAAGTTAAAGGTTTTGATTAAGATCACTCAGGTCATTGGCAAAACTATGACTTGGGGATTGAAATCTCCCAATTTGTAATTCAGAGGCTTTTCCACCCTGGCACACTACAGACCACATAGCATGTACATAGAAGAGTTCAAGGAAACGATCTGGCCAGGAACTGTGCTAGACAGTCTCTATCCCTGTCCTTGAGGGCGTACAGTCCAGTGGCGGAGACAGGAAAACAGGTTGTTTCAACGTGTTTTGTGACTAAGTACTGCAAAGTGTACAAGCTGCTTGGGGCAAAAAAAAAAAAACCTTAGCTAAGGGGGGTTACCCTGGTAAACAGGGGAAAGGCGGTGTTGAAGGTTCGGGGGTGGCAGGATGGGCTTCAGTGAAGGGGCAGACACAGCAGTGCTAGGGGGCAAAGCATGAGGCAAGGAGCCCCACAGGGGCTGAGGAGGCAGGGGTCAGCCATCCCATTCCAAGCCCAGCATCTGCCATTCAGGAGATGATAGCGATGGGATGACAGCCAGGAAGAGAGGAGCCTGGGGGCATTTGGGATCCATTTCTCATGGAATCCCAGAGAAAGAAAGAAATACATCTCCCTGGCCTGTCTTGAGGTCTCACAGTACTTGGAGGTGGGGAAGGTGCGGATGACAGAAGACAATCCCATTTGGCTCTTTTTTCTCAGTGATTGCTAATATACTGCCGCCACTTACCACGCTGAGATGAACAGATACTCCTGGGTCAGGGATAGGAAGTTTGTGCAGAGTTTCAAGAAGCTCATTCCACTGACTCTCCTGAAAGAAATAAAAGGCCTAAGTAACAAAGGCAGGGCTGAGCCCTTAGTCAGAGACCTGCAGGGAGGTCTGGGCACACAACAGAAATAGGTTTGATATTCAAGTAGGGTTGGACAAAAGACACTGCTTAGGCTCAATAAAAGAGCCAAACAGATCCGCCCACACCAAGTTTGACATTTTCTACCTAGTGAGACACCTACCATGACCGCCTTTTATGGATCATATACCATAAGCTCTCAGCAAATCTATCCTCTCAACTCCATAGCAACAACTTTTAAATGCAAACAACCCCAGCTTACAGGGCGGGGGTGGTAGGGAGAAATAACGATGACACTATAGATCTTGTCTTCATCATCATTACCCTCAATTAATTTTATTGAGTGTTCACTGGATACACAGCAACCTCCAATTATGGAAAGTTAAAAATGAACTACTACAACAGCATGGAATACAGGATGGTGGCTGCGCATTTTAATTAGTGAAAATGAGCCACAAAGTGAAATGCAAAGCAGTACAAATTCTTCGACTGAAAACAGGTTCACCTTTAAAATGCTCAAAAGAACACTGTTTATGGAATTATCCAAAAGCTATTTCTCCCACCCTGTGGAATTCTCTGTGCTGATAAAACAGTAATAAGTTTACATTTGTACCCATTTGGTAGGTGTTTGAGCCTCACAACTACCTCACTTTACAGGTTGAAAACTAAGGCTCCGAAGGGTAAAGGAACTTGACTCAAATCATCCAGCTGGTAAGTTGCACAGCCAGGAGCTAATCACAGGTTTTCTGTGTTCAAACCCAGAGCCCTCTCTGCTGTTCCACAGCTGTCTTTGTTAGTGAATTTAAAGGAGAGGGAAAAGAGGATGGGCCCAAAGTAAAATCCTGTTTCAATCTGAATTCATAAGTTACTCAAATTTCTCAAGGGGTAGAAATGAACGTGTGCAGGTACACAAGTTTAATTTTGCTCTGAAACAATCTCAAATTTACAGAATAATCACACGACAGTACAAAAAAACTTTATTTCCATTTGAGAGTGAGTTACCAACATTATGTCCCAACATCCATAAATAAAAAGGACATTCTCCTACATAACAACAATTAATCATCAAAATCAGGAAATTAACACTGAAACATTACCATCTAATCCTCAGATCCCACCAAGTGTTGCCAACTGTGCCAATAATGTCCTTGAATAGCAAAATTATCCAGTTCAGAATCACATGTTGCCTTCAAATGCTGTGACTCTCTAGTTTTCATCAGTCAGGAACAGTTCCTAAGTCTTTCCTGGATTTGTATGAACCTGACAGTGAGACCAACCATTTTGTAAAATAACACTCACTTCCTTGATGTTTTCTATTGATTCAGATTTCAATTCATCCCATTTCTGATGATGTTCACTTTAATCATTTGATTAATTCACCTGAGGTCTCTATTGTGCGGTCACTCATTCTCCCTAAAGTGAATCAGCTATACATATACATATATCCCCTCTTTTTTGGATTTCCCTCCCATTTAGGTCACCACAGAGCACTGAGTAGAGTTCCCTGTGCATAGGTTCTCATTAGTTATCTATTTTATACACAGTAGTGTATATATGTCAATCCCAATCTCTCAGTTCATCCCACCATCCCTTCCCCCGCTCGTATCCATTTGTTTGTTCTCTACATCTGTGTATCTATATTTGCTTTACAAATAAGTTCATCTGTACCATTTTTCTAGATTCCACATATAAGTGGTATTATATAATATTTGTTTTTCTATTTCTGACTTACTTCACTCTGTATGAGTCCCTAGGTCCATCCACGTCTCTGCAAATGGCACGATTTCATTCCTTTTTATGGCTAATATTCCACTGTATAAATGTGCCACATCTTCTTTATCCATTCCTCTGTTGATGAACATTTAGGTTGCTTCCATGTCCTGGCTATTGTAAATAGTGCTGCAATGAACACGGGGGTGCATGTATCTATTTTTAGTTTTTTAAGGAACCTCCATACTGTTCTCCATAGTGGCTGTACCAATTTACATTCCCAACAACACTGTAGGAGCATCCCCTTTTCTCCAAACCCTCTCCAGCATTTACTGTTTGTAGATTTTTTGATGATGGCCATTCTGAATGGTGTGAGGTGATACCTCATTGTAGTATGTATGTATGTATGTATGTATTTATGGCCGTGTTGGGTCTTCGTTGCTGTGCGCGGGCTTTCTCTAGTTGCGGCGAGCAGGGGCTACTCTTCGTTGCGGTGTGCGGACTTCTCGCGGTGGCTTCTCTTGTTGCGGAGCATGGGCTCTAGGTGCGCGGGCTTCAGCAGCTGTGGCTCAAAGGCTCTAGAGGGCAGGCTCAGTAGTTGTGGTGCACGGGCTTAGTTGCTCTGTGGCATGTGGGATCTTCTCGGACCAGGGCTCGAACCCATGTCTCCTGCATTGGCAGGGGGATTCTTAACCACTGCGCCACCAGGGAAGCCCCCTCATTGTAGTTTTGACTTGCATTTCTCTAATAATTAGTGATGTCGAGCATCTTTTCATGTGTTTGTTGGCCATCTCTATATCTTCTTTGGAGAAATGTCTATTTAGTTAGGTCTTCTGCCTATTTTTTGATTGGGTCGTTTGTTTTTTTGATATTGAGCTGCATGAGCTGTTTGTAAATTTTGGAGATTAATCCCTGTCAGCTGATTCGTTGGCAAATATCTTCTCCTATTCTGAGGGTTGTCTTTTCGTCTTGTTCATAGTTTTGTGTGCTGTGCAAAAGCTTTTAAGTTTAATTAGGTCCCATTTATTATTGTTTTTATTTTTCATTACTCTAGGAGGTGGGTTGAGAAAGATCTTGCTGTGATTTATGTCAGTGTTCTGCCTATGTTTTCCTCTAAAAGTTTTATAGTTTCTGGCCTTACATTTAGGTCTTTAATCCATTTTGGGTTTATTTTTGTGTATGGAGTTAGGGATCGTTCTAATTACATTCTTTTACATGTAGCTGTCCAGTTTTCCCAGCACCACTTATTGAAGAGGCTGCCTTTGCTCCTTTGTTTATTCTGGCCTCCTCTGTCATAGATTGGGTGACCATAAGTATGTGAGTTTATCTCTGGGCTTTCTATCCTGTTCCATTGATCTTTCTTTCTGTTTTTGTGCCAGTTCCATACTGTCTTGATTACTGTAGCTTTGTAGTATAAAGTCGGGGAGCCTGATTCCTCCAGCTCCACTTTTCTTTCTCAAGATTGCTTTAGCTATTCAGGGTCTTTTGTGTTTCCATACAAATTGTAAAATTTTTTGTTCTAATTCTGTAAAAAATGGCCTTGGTAATTTGATAGGGATGGTACTGAATCTGTAGATTGCTTTGGGTAGTACAGTCATTTTCACAATATTGATCGTTCCAATCCAAGAACATGGTATATCTCTCCATCTGTTGGTATCATCTTTAATTTCTTTCACAGTGTCTTATACTTTTCTGCATACAGGTCTTTTGTCTCCCTAGGTAGGCTTATTCCTAGGTATTTTATTCTTTTTGTTGCAGTGGAAAATGGGAGTGTTTCCTTAACTTCTCTTTCAGATTTTTCATCATTAGTGGATAGGAATGCAAGAGATTTCTGTGCATTAATTTTGTATCCTGCAACTTTACCTAATTCATTGATTAGCTCTAGTAATTTTCTGGTGGCATGTTGAGGATTCTCTATGTATAGTATCATGTCATCTGCAAACAGTGACAGTTTTACTTCTTCTTTTCCAATTTGTAATCCTTTTATTTCTTTTTCTTCCCTGATTGCTGTGGCTAGGACTTCCAAAACTATATTGAATAAGAGTGGCAAGAGTGGACATCCTTGTCTTGTTCCTGATCTAAGAGGAAATGCTTTCAGTTTTTCACCACTGAGAATGATGTTTGCTATGGGTTTGTCATATACGGCCTTTATTATGCTGAAGTAGGTTCCCTTTATGCCCACTTTCTGGAGAGTTTTTATCATAAATGGCTGTTGAATTTTGGCAAAAGATTTTTCTGTATCTATTGAGATGATCATATGGTTTTTATTCTTCACTTTAATATGATGTATCACACTGATTTGTGTATATTGAAGAATCCTTGCATCCCTTGGATAAATCTCACTTGATCATGGTGCACGATCCTTTTAATGAGTTATTGGATTCTGTTTGCTAGTATTGTGTTGAGGATTTCTGCCTCTATGTTCACCAGAAAATTATGGTCTGTGATTTTCTTTTTGTGTGTGTGATATCTTTGTCTGGTTTTGGTATCAGGGTGATGGTGGCCTCACAGAATGAGCTTGGGAGTGTTCCTCCCTCTGCAATTGTTTGAAAGAGTTTGAGAAGGAAAGGTGTCAGCTCTTTAAATGTTTGATAGAATTCGCCAGTGAAGCCATATGGTCCTGGACTTTTGTTTGTTGGAAGATTTTTAAATCACAGTTTCAATTTCATTACTTGTGATTGGTCTGTTCATATTTTCTATTTTGTCCTGGTTCAGCCTTGGAAAGTTGTACCTTTCTAAAAATTTGTCTATTTCTTCCAGGTTATCCATTTCATTGGCATAGAGTTGCTTGTAGTACTCTCTTATGATACTTTGTATTTCCGTGGTGTCAGCTGTAACTTCTCCTTTTTCACTTCTAATTTTACTGATTTGAGTCCTCTCCCTGTTTTGCTTGATGAGTCTGGCTAACGGTTTATCAGTTTTGTTTATCTTCTCAAAGAACAGCTTTTAGTTTCATTGATCTTTGCTATTGCTTTCTTCGTTTCCATTTCATTTATTTCTGTTCTGATCTTTATGATTTCTTTCCTTCTACTACCTTTGGGTTTTGTTTGTTCTTCTTTCTCTAGTTGCTTTAGGTGTAAGGTTAGGTTGTTTGAAATGTTTCTTGTTTCTTGAGGTGGTATTGTATTGCTATAAACTTCTGTCTTAGAACTGCTTTTCCTGCATCCCATAGGTTTTGGGTCATCATGCTTTCACTGTCATTTGTTTTTTTATTTCCTCTTTGATTTCAACAGTGATCCACTGGTTATTTAGTAGCATGTTGTTTAGCATCCATGTGTTTGTATTTTTTACAGTTCTTCTTTTTCCTGTAACTGATTTCTGATCTCACAGTGTTGTGGTCAGAAAAGATGCTTGATACAATTTCAATTTTCTTAAATTTACTGAGGCTTGATTTGTGACCCAAGATGTGATCGATCCTTGAGAATGTCCCATGTGCACTTGAGAAGAATGTGTATTCTGTTGCTTTTGGATGGAATGTGCTATAAATATCAAGTAAGTCTATCTTAATTGGTCTACTGTGTCACTTAAGGCTTGTGTTTCCTTATTAATTTTCTGTCTGGATGATCTGTCCATTGGTGTTAAGTGGGGTGTTAAAGTCCCCCACTATTACTGAGTTACTGTCGATTTCACCTTTTATGACTGTTAGCATCTGCCTTATGTATTGAGGTGCTCCTATGTTGGGTGCATTAATATTTACAATTGTTATATCTTCTTGGATTGATCCCTTGATCACTGCGGAGTGTCCTGCCTCGTCTCTTGTAACAGTCTTTATTTTAAAGTCTATTTTGTCAGATATGAGTATTGCTACTCCAGCTTTCTTTTGATTTCCATGTGCATGGAATATCTTTTTCCATCCCCTCACTTTGTCTGTATGTGTCCCTAGGTCTGAAGTGGGTCTCTTGTAGACAACATATATATGCATCTTGTATTTTTTATCCATTCAGCCAGTCTGTGTCTTTCGGTTGGAGCATTTAATCCATTTACATAATTATCAATATGTACGTTCCTGTTGCCATTTTCTTAATTGTTTTGGGTTTGTTTTTGTAGGTCTTTTTCTTCTCTTGTGTTTCCTGCCTAGAGAAGTTCCTTTAGCATTTGTTGTAAAGCTGGTTTGGTGGTGCTGAATTCTTGTAGCTTTTGCTTGTCTGTAAAGCTTTTGATTTCTCTGTCAAATCTGAATGAGAACCTTGCTGGGTAGAGTCATCTTGGTTGTAGGTTTTTCCCTTTCATCACTTTAAATATATCCTGCCACTCCCTTCTGGCCTGCAGAGTTTCTGCTGAAAAATCAGCTGATAACCTTATGGGGATTCCCTTGTACATTATTTTTTGCTTTTCCCTTGTTGCTTTTAGTTTTTCTTTGTATTTAATTTTCGTTAGTTTGAATAATATGTGTCTTGGCGTGTTTCTTCTTGGGTTTATCCTGTTTGGGACTCTCCGTGCTTCCTGGATTTGGGTGACTATTTCCCTTCCCATGTTAGGGAAGTTTTCAACTATAATCTCTTCAAATATTTTCTCAGACCCTCTCTCTTTCTCTTCTTCTGGGACACGTATAATTTGAATGTTCGTTTGTTTAATGTCGTCTCAGAGGTCTCTGAGACTGTCCTCATTTCTTTTCATTCTTTTTTCTTTATTCTGCTCCGTGGCAGTTATTTTCACTATTCTATCTTCCAGTTCACTTACCCATTCTTCTGCCTCAGTTATTCTGCTACTGATTCCTTGTAGTCTGTTTTTCATTTTAGTTATTGTGCTGTTCATCACTGTTTGTTTGTTCTTTAGTTTTTCTAGGTACTTGTTAAGTATTTCTTGTATCATCTCGATCTCTGCCTCCATTCTATTTCTGAGATCTTGGATCATCTTTACTATCATCACTCTGAATTCTTTTTCAGATAGATTGCCTATTTCCTCTTCATTTATTTGGTCCTGTGGGTTTTTACCTTGCTCCTTTATCTGAAACATATTTCTCTGTCGTCTCATTTTGTCTAACTTACTATGTTTGTGGTCTGCTTTCTACAGGCTGCAGGGTCTTAGCTCTTCTTGTTTCTGTTGTCTGCCCTCTGGTGGGTGAGGTTGGTCCAGGGGCTTGTGTAGGCTTCCTCGAGGGAGGGACTGGTGCCTGAGCTCTGGTGGGTGGAGCTGAGTCTTGTCCCTCTGATGGGCAGGGCTGCGTCAGGGGGTATTTTTTGGGGTGTCTGTGAGCTTAGTACAACTTTAAGCAGGCTGTCTGCTGATGGGTGGGGCTGTGTTCCTGTCTTGGTGGTTGTTTGGCCTGAGGCATCCAGCAAGTGGAGCCTGCAGGCAGTTGTGAGATCTTAGATCTTGGTGGAGACCTCGTGAGAGCTCACCCCAATTAATAGTCCCTGGGGCCGGGAATTTTCTGGCAGTCCTGGACTTGGTGCTCCCACCCTAGGGGCTCAGGCCTGACCCCTGGCAGGGAAACTAAGACCCTGCAAGTTGCATGGCGTGGCCCCCCCCCAAAAAAAAAGGAAAGAAAAAAAGGAAAAGAAGAGAAACAGACAAACAAAACCCAAGACAAATGATAAGCACAAAACCAAACAAAAACAAGCAGAAAAAAAGGCCAAAAAACCCCCCAAAACAAGAAAACAAACAACTGAACCCCAAAATGAAAACAATGAAAAAAAAACTAATAAAAACAGAAAACAAAGAAAAACAAAACCAAAGAAACACAAAAGAGTAAAATAAAGATAGAAAAATAAAAAATATATTTTAAAACGTTTTTCTTAAAGAACATATAAAAATAAAAACAGGGAGAGACCTTCAAGATGGCAGAGGTGTAAGAGTGGAGATCACCTTCCTCCCCACAAATACAACAGAAATACATCTACACGTGGAACAACTCCTATGGAACACCTACTGAACGCTGGCAGAACACCTCAGACTTCCCAAAAGGCAAGAAACTCTCCACGTATCTGGGTAGGGCAAAAGAAAAAAGAAAAAACAGAGACAGAAGAATAGAGACAGGACCTGCAACTCTGGGAGGGAGCTGTGAAGGAGGAAAAGTTTCCATACGCTGGGAAGCCCCTTCACTGGCAGAGACAGGTGGTGGACAGGGGGGAAGCTTCAGAGCCACAGGGGAGAGTGCAGCAATAGGTGTGCACAGGGCAAAGCGAGAAATTCCTGCACAGAGGATTGGCGCTGACCAGCACTCATCAGCCAGACAGGCTTGTCTGTTCACTGGCCAGGGCGGGCGGGGGCTGGGAGCTGAGGCTCTGGCTTCAAAGATCAGATCCCAGGGAGAGGACTGGGGTTGGCTACATGAACACAGCCTGAAGGGGGCTAGTGTGCCACAGCTAGCTCGGAGGGAGTCCGGGAAAAAGTCTGGAACTCCCTAAGAGGCAAGAGACCATTGTTTTGTGGTGGGCTAGGAGAGGGGATACAAAGTACCGCCTAAATGAGCTCCAGAAATGGGCGTGAGCTGCGGCTATCAGCGCAGACACCAGAGACAGGCATGAAACGCTAAGGCTAGTGCTGCAGCCACCAAGAAGCCTGTGTGCAAGCACAGGTCTCTATCCACACCTCCCCGCCCAGAAGCCTGTGCTCCCTGCCACTGCCAGGGTCGCATGATCCGGGGACAAGTTCCCCGGGAAAACACATAGCATGCCTCAGGCTGTTGCAACATCACATCGGCCTCTGCTGCTGCACGCTCACCCCGCGTTCCATACCCCTCCCTCCCTCTGGCCTGAGTGAGCCAGAGCCCCCTAATCGGCTGCTACTTTAACCCTCGCCTGTCTGAGCAAAGAACAGATATGCCCTCAGGTGACTTACATGCAGAGGTGGGGCCAAATCCAAAACTGAACCCCAGAAGCTGTGTGAACAAAGAAGAGAAAGGGAAATTTCTCCCAGAAGCCTCAGGAGCATCAGATCAAATCTCCACAATCAACTTGATGTACCCTGCATCTCTGGAATACCTGAATAGACAAAGAATCATCCCCAAATTGAGGTGGTGGATATTGAGAGCAAATGTAGACTTGGGGTTTGCTTTCTGCATCTAATTTATTTCTGGTTTTATGTTTATCTTAGTTTAGTATTTAGAGTTTATTATCATTGGTAGATTTGTTTATTGATTTGGTTGCTCTCTTCCTTTTTTTTTTATATATATGTATTTTTTCCTTTTTCTCTTTTTGTGAGTATGTGTATGCTTCTTTGTGTGATTTTGTCTGTATCGCTTTGCTTTTAACATTTGTCCTAGAGTTTTTTTTCTGGTTTTTTTTAGTATAGTTTTTAGCGCTTGTTATCATTGGTGGATTTACTTTTTGATTTGGTTGCTCTCTTCTTTCTGTTTTCTCTTTTCTTTTTTATTACTTCTTAATTTATTATTTTTTAATAATTTTTTTAATTTTAATAATTTTATTTTAATTTTTTCTTTCTTTCTTTCTCCCTTTTCTTCAGAGCCATGTGGCTGACAGGGTCTTGGTGCTCCAGCCAGGTGTCAGGCCTGTGCCTCTGAGCTGGGAGAGCCGAGTTCAGGACATTGGTCCACCAGAGACCTCCCGGCTCCACATAATATCAAATGGCGAAAGCTCTCCCAGAGATCTCCATCTCAACGCTAAGACCCAGCTCCACTCAAAAACCAGCAAGCTACAGTGCTGGACACCCTATGCCAAACAACTAGCAAGACAGGAACACAACCCCACCTACTAGCAGAGAGACTGCCTAAAATCATAATAAGGTCACAGACACCCCCAGAACACACCACCGGACACGGTCCTGCCCACCAGAAAGCCAAGATCCAGCCTCATCCACCAGAACACAGGCACCAGTCCCCTCCACCAGGAAGCCTACACAACCCACTGAACCAACCTTAGCCACTGGGGGCAGACACCGAAAACAACAGGAACTATGAACCTGCAGCCTGCTAAAAGGAGACCCCAAACACAGTAAGTTAAGCAAAATGAGAAGACAGAGAAACACACAGCAGATGAAGGAGCAAGGTAAAAACCCAGACCAAAGAAATGAAGAGGAAATAGGCAGTCTACCTGAAAAAGAATTTAGAGTAATGATAGTAAAAATGCTCCAAAATCTTGGAAACAGAATGGAGAAAATAGACGAAACGTTTAACAAGGACCTAGAAGAACTAAAGAGCAAACAAACAATGATGAATAACATAATAAATGAAATTTAACATTCTCTAGAAGGAATCAATAGCAGAATAACTGAGTCAGAACGGATAAGTGACCTGGAAGATAAAATAGTGGAAATAAGTACTGCAGAGCAGAATAAAGAAAAAACAATGAAAAGAATTGAGGACAATCTCAGAGACCTCTAGGACAATATTAAATGCACCAACATTCAAATTATAAGGGTCCCAGAAGAAGAAGGGAAAAAGAAAGGGACTGAGAAAATATTTCAACAGATTATAGTTCAAAACTTCCCTAATATGGGAAAGGAAATAGTCAGTCAAGTCCAGGAAGTGTAGCGTCCCATACAGGATAAATCCAAGGAGAAACAGACCGAAACAGATATTAATCAAACTATCAAAAATTAAATTCAAAGAAAAAATATTAAAAGTAGCAAGGGAAAAACAACAAGTAACATACAAGGGAATCCCCATAAGGTTAAAAGCTGATCTTTCAGAGGAAACTCTGCAAGCCAGAAGGGAGTAGCAGGACATATTTAAAGTGACGAAAGGGAAAAACCTACAACCAAGATGACTCTACCCAGCAAGGATCTCATTCATATTCAACGGATAAATCAAAACCTTTACAGACAAGCAAAGGCTAAGAGAATTCAGCACTACCAAACCAGCTTTACATCAAATGCTAAAGGAACTTCTCTAGGCAGGAAACACAAGAGGAGGAAATGACCTACAATAACAAACCCAAAACAATTAAGAAAATGGTAATAGGAACATACATATTGATAACTACCTTAAATGTGAATGGATTAAACGCTCCAACCAAGAGCCACAGACTGGCTGAATGGATCAAAAACAAGACCCGTATATATGCTGTCTACAAGAGACCCACTGCAGACCTAGGGACACACACAGACTGAAAGTGAGGGGATGGAAAAAGATATTCCATGCACATGGAAATCAAAAGAAAGCTGGAGTAGCAATTCTCGTATCAGAAAATATAGGTTTTAAAATAAAGACTATCACAAGAGACAAAGAAGGACACTACACATTGATCAAGGGATCAATCCAAGAAGAAGATATAACAATTGTAAATATTTATGCACCGAACATAGGAGCACCTCACTACATAAGGCAAATGTTAACAGCCATAAAAGGGGAAATTGATAGTAACACAATCATTGTAGGGGACTTTAACACCCCACTTTCACCAATGGACAGATCATGCAAAATGAAAATAAATAAGGAAACACAAGCTTTAAATGATGCATTAAACAAGATGGACTTAATTGATATTTATAGGACATTCCATCCAAAAGCAACAGAATACACTTTCTTCTCAAGTGCTCATGGAACATTCTCCAGGATAGATCATATCTTGGGTCACAAATCAAGCCTTGGTAAATTTAAGAAAATTGAAACCGTATCAAGTATCTTTTCCGACCACAATGCTATGAGAGTAGACATCAACTACAGGAAAAAAGAAATCTGTAAAAAATACAAACACATGTAGGCTAAACAATACACTACTAAATAACCAAGAGATCACTGAAGAAATCAAAGAGGAAATCAAAAAATACCTAGAAACAAATGACAGCGGAAACATGATGACCCAAAACCTATGGGATGCAGCAAAAGCAGTTCTAAGAGGGAAGTTTATAGCAATATAATCCTACCTCAAGAAACAAGAAACCTCTCAAATAAACAACCTAACCTTAAACCTAAAGCAATTAGAGAAAGAAGAAAAAACCCCAAAGTTAGTAGAAGGAAAGAGATCATAAAGATCAGATCAGAAATAAATGAAAAAGAAATGAAGGAAACAATAGCAAAGATCAATAAAACTAAAAGACGGTTCTTTGAGAAGATAAACAAAATTGATAAACCATTAGCCAGACTCATCAAGAAAAAAAGGGAGAAGACTCAAATCAATAGAATTAGAAATGAAGAAGGAAAAGTAACAACTGACATTGCAGAAATACAAAGGATCATGAGAGATTACTACACGTAACTATATGCCAATAAAATGGAGAACGTGGAAGAAATGGACAAATTCTTAGAAAAGCACAACCTTCTGAGACTGAACCAGTAAGAAATAGAAAATGTGAACAGACCAATCACAAGCACTGAAATTGAGACTGTGATTACAAATCTTCCAACAAACAAAAGCCCAGGACCAGATGGCTTCACAGGCGAATTCTATCAAACCTTTAGAGAAGAGCTAACACCCATTCTTCTCAAACTCTTGCAAAATATAGTAGAGGGAGGAACACTCCCAAACTCATTCTACGAGGCCACCATCACCCTGATACCAAAACCAGGCAAAGATGTCACAAAGAAAGAAAACTACAGGCCAATATCACTGATGAACATAGATGCAAAAATCCTCAACAAAATACTAGCAAACAGAATCCAAGAGCACATTAAAAGGATCATATACCGTGATCAAGTGGAGTTTATCCCAGGAATGAAAGGATTCTTCAATATATGCAAATCAATCAATGTAATAAACCATATTAACAAATTGAAGGAGAAAAACCATATGATCATCTCAATAGATGGAGAAAAAGCTTTCAACAAAATTCAACACCAATTTATGATAAAAACCCTCCAGAAAGTAGGCACAGAGGGAACTCACCTCAACATAATAAAGGCCATATATGACAAACCCACAGCCAACATCATTCTCAATGGCGAAAAACTGAAACCATTTCCTCAGAAACAGGACAAGGTTGTCCACTCTCACCACTATTATTCAACATAGTTTTGGAGGTTTTAGCCACAGCAATCAGAGAAGAAAAAGAAATAAAAGGAATCCAAATCGGAAAAGAAGGTAAAGCTATCACTGTTTGCAGATGACATGATACTATACATAGAGAATCCTCAACATGCCACCAGAAAACTACTAGAGCTAATCAATGAATTTGGTAAAGTAACAGGATACAAAATTGATGCACAGAAATCTCTGGCATTCCTATACACTAATGATGAAAAATCTGAAAGAGAAATTAAGGCAACAATTCTATTTACCACTGCAACAAAAAGAATAAAATACCAGGAATAAACCTACCTAAGGAGACAAAAGACCTGTATGCAGAAAACTGTAAGACACTAATGAAAGAAACTAAAGACAATACAAACAGATGGAGAGATATACCATGTTCTTGGATTGCAAGAATCAACACTGTGAAAATGACTATACTACCCAAAGCAATCTACAGATTCAATGCAATCCCTATCAAACTACCAATGGCATTTTTCACAGAACTAGAACAAAAAATTTCACAATTTGTATGGAAACACAAAAGCCCCCGAATAGCCAAAGCAGTCTTGAGAAAGAAAAATGGAGCTGGAGGAATCAGGCTCCCTGACTTCAGACTATACTACAAAGCTACAGTAATCAAGACAGTATTGTACTGGCACAAAAACAGAAATATAGATCAATGGAACAGGATAGAAAGCCCAGAAATAAACCCACGCACATATGGTCACCTTATTTTTGATAAAGGAGGCAAAAATATACAATGGAGAAAAGACAGCCTCTTCAGTAAGTGGTGCTGGGAAAACTGGACAGCTACATGTAAAAGAATGAAATTAGAACACTCCCTAACACCATACACAAAGATAAACTCAAAATGGATTAAAGACCTAAATGTAAAGCCAGACACTATAAAACTCTTGGAGGAAAACATAGGCAGAACATGCTATGACATAAATCACAGCAAGATCTTTTTTGACCCACCTCCTAGAGAAATGGAAATAAAAACAAAAATAAACAAATGGGACCTAATGAAACTTAAAAGCTTTTTGCACAGCACACGAAACCATAAACAAGACGAAAAGACAGCCCTCAGAATGGGAGAAAATATTTGCAAATGAAGCAACTGACAAACGATTAATCTCCAAATTTACAAGCAGCTCATGCAGCTCAATATCAAAAAAAAACAAACAACCCAATCCAAAATTGGGCAGAAGACCTAAATAGACATTTTTCCAAAGAAGACATACATATTGCCAACAAACACATGAAAGGATGCTCAACATCACTGATCATTAGAGAAATGCAAATCAAAACTACAATGAGGTATCACCTCACACCAGTCAGAATGGCCATCATCAAAAAATCTACAAACAATAAATGCTGGAGAGGGTGTGGAGAAAAGGGAACCCTCCTGCACTGTTGGTGGGAATGTACATTGATACTGCCACTATGGAGAACAATATGGAGGTTCCTTAAAAAACTAAAAATAGAACTACCATATGACCCATCAATCCCACTACTGAGCATATACCCTGAGAAAACCATAATTCAAAAAGAGTCATGTACCAAAATGTTCACTGCAGCTCTATTTACAATAGCCAGGACATGGAAGCAACCTAACTGTCCACCGACAGATGAATGGATTTGGCACATATATACAACGGAATATTAATCAGCCATAAAAAGAAACAAAATTGAGTTATCTGTAGTGAGGTGGATGGACCTACTGTCTGTCATACAGAGTGAAGTACGTCAAAAAGAGAAAAACAAATACCGTATGCTAACACATATAAATGGAATCTAAAAAAAAAAAAAAGAGGTTCTGACTAATCTAGGGGCAGGACAAGAATAAAGACGCAGACCTACTAGAGAATGGACTTGAGGACACGGGGAGGGGGAAGGGTAAGCTGGGACAAAGTGAGACAGTGGCATGGACATATATACACTACCAAATGTAAAATAGATAGCTAGTGGGAAGCAGCCGCATAGCACAGGGAGATCAGCTCGGTGCTTTGCGACCACCTAGAGGTGTGGGATAGGCAGGGTGGGAGGGAGACGCAAGAGGGAGGTGATATGGGGATATATGTATAAGTATAGCTGATACACTTTGTTATACAGCAGCAACTAACACACCACTGTAAAGCAGTTATACTCCAATAAAGATGTTAAAAAGATAAAAATAAATAAAATAACAGAACAAAATGAAACCAAAACCACGTATTTTCCTGGGGCCTCCGCGGTGTCTTTGCCCCCACAGTGAGCCACAGTACCCCGCGCCTCTCCAGGAGGCCCTCCAATACCTTTAGGCAGGTCTCTGGGCCCGCTTTGGGCACAGTGGGGGCAGCTGAGACTCTGACCTGGTCCAACTCCCGCGTGTACTTGCCCCCAAAGTCCACAGCTGCTAAAGCTAGACCAGGCTTAGCTGTGGGAGCACTCGTTGTCCCTTCATATATTCCACAGACGCAGGGTATACCAAGCCGATCGCGGGGATTTAATCTGCAGCTTGTGCACTTGCAGAGAGAGATTTCTGTTTCTCTGCCTTCGTTGCACAGCCCCTGGGAGTCAGCTTTGGTTTTGGTCCCACCTGTGCCTCTGCATGTGGGCTACCCTCAGTCATCTGGTCCTCGCCCAGGTGAGAGGGGGAAAAAGCGGCAGCTGACTGAGGCACACTTGCTTGGCTCAGGCCGCGGAGGGAAAAGGCGGCCACAAGTGGGATGCATGCGCTTCCTCCAATGGGATCCTCTTCTAGTGCCTGCAGGGGCGGGACTGGCAGGAAGTTGCAACAGACTGGGGCGTGCTTGCTCCGGTGGGAGTCCCTCCCACTTTCTGCAGAGGCAGGGGCTGCCGTGTGGGGAGAGAGTCCGAAGATGGCGGCGCCGCCCATTGTGTGCCACTCAACAATGGCGCCTCGCTTCCAAGGCAGCCCACTCTTCCTCCAGAAGTGCTCCTGGCCGCGGAGCCCCTCACTGCCATCCCCTCAGGTTGTCTCCACACAGCTGAGCTCCTCACTCCAGTCCCTTCCGCCTGCCTCCACGCAGCCAATAGCCGTTCTCACCCTGGGTCCACTCTCCTAACCCCACGCTTTAGCACTCAGCCCCTGCCTGCCTTGGCCGATTCCTGTCTCAGGCTGGGGCGCCCAGGGCTGATTCCCGAGGAGGCTTTGGTGGGGGCAGCGCTCAGGATCCCGGAGCCTGCGCAAGCAGAGGTGACCTTGGCTTGAAGGAAGGGCAATCCTGCTAAGATGGGTGACCCTCCCAGTGCCCGTGGAGGCAGGGGCCGATGGGTGGGGAAGGGGGTTGTTCCCCACGAACTTGCCCACGAACTTGCAACTTGCAACCGCGAACTTGCCCGGTTGTGGAGTTCCTTACTCCCGTCCCTTCAGGCTGTCTCTTCACAGACAACAGCTGTTCCCTCCGTGGGTCCGCTCTCCAAACCCCACCTTCCAGCACCCAGCACCCTCCATACCAGGAGACACACGACTCAGGCTGGGGTGCGCAGGGCCGCAGCACAGACCACGCACGCACATCTTACTCTCTCCTGCCTTCCACAGACCGGTTGCTGCATTCCCCTCCGATGCCCTGAAGCTCCTTCTCTGTCCCAGCTGATTTACCTCCCTGAGGGAGTTTCTCTGAGTGCAGGAACCTCTCCTCACCTTCAGCTCCCCACCAGGGGTGCTGGTCCCTTTCTGTTTCCTCTTTTCTTTTTTTCTTTCTTTGGTCCTACCCGGTTGTGTGGGGATTTTTCTGGTCCTTTTAGGTGTCCGAAGTCTTCCACTAGTGTTCAGCAGGTGCTCTGTGAGAACTGCTCCATTTGTAGATGTATTCTTGATGTCCTTATGAGGAGAGGTGAATCTACGTCCTCCTCTTGCGCTATCTTGATTCCTCCCCTCTCTCCATCATGTTTTGAGCACTACATTACTTTTGGCACAAAAAGATATTACAGACTCATACTTTTCCCTGCCTCAGCTCTGGAACTAGACATTTCTTCAGGGAGTCCTGGCTCCTTTTAGTAGGAAATGAATTTAGAAACCAAGATTTGGGCACTTTGGTGTGCTCATTGCTACTTGTGTATAGTTGACCCCAGACCCTTTCCGTGGATAGAGACAGGGAATATATCACACACACACACACACACACACACACACACACACAGACCTACAATACACAGTTACATCTCCGTTTTCTATATCACATATGTTGAAAGCCATGGGTTCATACCCATGGCTCTAATTCTAATCCAACATGGGAATCATTCTAGTTTCCTCCCTTCACATATTTGTAACAATAATCTAACAAAAGTGAAAAATCCTGCCCCTGTTTTCTTAATATATTTACTTGCTTGTATGTAAGCAATCTTTTTTCACTGCCCCTACCTCCCTCTCCATCTAGATGCCCTCCTTGCCCTGCTCGAACATTGACATCCAATGCTAGGCCACCAATGTCTGCCTCCCTCCCTCAGACCTCCCACCAATAAAAAATGCCCTCCTCACCCCAGGCTCCAACACCCTAGTGCTGGGCCACTGCTGCTGTCCTCTTTCCCACGTGGCTCATCTAGATCCCATTGAAGTTCTGGTATCTGGTGCCCAGATGATGCCAAGCCACTGACACCACTGTTCCACAAAAATAAATGCCTCACTCCTCAGCCTCCAACACCCTCAGCCAGGTTGCTCTCTGGCTTAGATGCCCTCCTCACCCTCTGCCATCCCTTCCACAGGGATGCCATCATTGCCCTACTCAGGGCCTGATAACCCTGTGTGTCAGTGAATTAAACAGACACTCTCATAATGTAGCTTAGGCTCAGGCACTCCATGCTGAGCCATCATGGTCACTCCCCACGCCTCCAGCTGAAGCCTACCTACCCTGCCCAACTTTCCCAATGACTTCTGGACTTGGGGAAGGGATTCTGTTTTTTTTAATGAAAGCTCTTTCCTCATGTTCTAATCTGATAACCCACACCTTGCAAACAATTAAGCCAGTTGTAGGCAGACTACCTATCATGTGTGTCATAATTCCTTTAACCAGAAGAAATTTAATAAAAAGAGTCCTTTGTATAAGGGAAACAGACTTCACTAAAACACATCACTAATCTCAGTCTTTAACACTCCAACAGGCAGGGTCCTTATCTGGGGCAACAGCACAGAGGATGGATACACCAATTTTACAGGGTAATAATCCTATCTCTCCTATGCATAGTTTGTACCTACCCAATCTTTCCTGTATCCCAAGACATGTTTTCCAAAGTCTAGTAAGTTTTTTTTTTTAACTGACTGGAGCTTATATATGGGAGAAAAAAAATGTGAGTTAACTTCCAATTCTAAGACTGTTAAGAGCCTACATGCTATATAATTTTATTTACTAAAGACCTCTTTTAATTTTGAATGAAAAACTGAATGTTTGACAAAAGTGAACTGTGAATCAGCAATCAATGGACAGACCCAAGGTGGCCTCTTAACTCATTCATCAAAGAGTACATCACTTCTTTTAGGACAGAATTCCCTGATATCTAAGCATCCTTTCAGAGTGAGTGTAGTGATCTAGGGAGCCATTTCTATTAGTTATTCCTCACATTTACTGTGGTCTCTGGAATACATTTGCCAGTAAGTCAATCTAACTTAAAGATTTATCCATTATTCACACAATTTCCACCTTTTCTCCAAAATTAGCATTTCCCAAAGTGTGTTCCAGGAAACACTGGCATCTCAGAATGTTAATACTTGTCATGGAATTAAAAGCATATGGGGCCAAATAAGTTGGGAATATTTGGGTGACACAGATTTCTCCACTGTAGGACTTTTCAGAGCCTATATTACATGAATCTTAAGGAGACAAAGATGAGACACAGCTTTCCCTTTCCCTGACCCAATATCACTCAACTATAGTAACCTTTTTTTTTTTGTGGTACGCAGGCCTCTCACTGTTGTGGCCTCTCCCATTGCGGAGCACAGGCTCCAGACACGCAGGCTCAGCGGCCATGGCTCACGGGCCCAGCCGCTCTGCGGCACGTGGGATCTTCCTGGACCGGGGCACGAACCCGTGTCCCTTACATTGGCAGGCGGACTCTCAACCACTGTGCCACCAGGGAAGCCCTGGTAACCCTTTTTGAGTGGAGCATTTCTTAGAACTAATGTTCTGTAGAAAATATGATGAAAAAAATTCTCTAACAGTTAATAATAATATATCTCTTTAATTAAAAATCTTAGGCCATTTACAAAAAAGGAAAATATAAGAAGTTAGATATATGGACAAATATTCAACTTACTAATAATCAAAGAAATGCAATTAAAACAATGAGAACTGTTCACTTGTCAAGAACACAATGAATTCAACAAATGATACTGGTGAGAGTATGGTGACCCGGGCACTCTTGTACATTGCCAGTTAAGGGTATCTGTCTTTTAAGAAAACAGTACAATTCTTTTGGAAAGCAGTTTGGCAAATGTTTATGTCCACTAACCTTAAAATGGCCCATCTGAGATTCTCTTCTTAAGGAAACATTCCAAAATGAAGAAAATGTTTTATGCTCAAAGATGCTAATAGCTATACTTATAATAGTGAAAAAAAATCCCAAATAATGAAAATTTCCAGTAATAGGAAATGTCTCAGTAAACCAAGGTACATGGTATGCAGCTGTGAAAAAGATTTACAGCGTTTTTATTAGCATGGGGGAAATGCTTCTATTATTATGGTACCTAAAAACTGTGGGTGTCAAAAGTCTAAATACAGATCCAGTTGCCCCTTGACGCCCATGGAGGATACTTCAACATACCATTTCTTCCAAAAGTACAGTGAGGTAGAGCTGAACTTTTAAAGTGATTTTCAGACCCTTAAAAAAATTACTGTAAAAGCACAAGAAAGCCCTACTGAAATGGGAAGTGGGACAGCTGGTTAGGTCACTTGCCAGTTAAGTGTTTTACTCACAAATTCCAGCAATTCAAATTTGTGCCTCAGCAAAATTATTATTTAATACATACGATGAACTTGTGGAGCTGCCTGGGAATGCAAGATGGTGACTATTAACTCCGAATGCGAAGGGTCTATTTATTACTTATTTAATTCAAAAAGTAAAGGAAGAAAACATCCCAAAATGCTAGCAATATTTATTTGGTGGGGGGGAGGGGGCGGGGGAGGGACACGTATTAGGAGTGATTTTTCTCTTCCTTCCTACTGCTTTCTGAATTTCCCAAATTTTCTGTAACGGGAATGCATTACTTTTTTAGTAAATGTTTTAGTGAAATACAAGGCATGAAAGTTAAAGTTTAGTTGTTAAAAAGAATAAAATAAAAGGCAAATACCTGTCCTTTTGTCCTGTAATCTGCCAAGATGTTAAGCAGCTTATAAAATACTTCGAACCAGGGGAGATAGCTGGGGGAAGAAGAGGAAACACATGGAACATTAGTACGCAGGTCAAAAACTTTAACCAGGAGCTAATTGAAGATGGTACATTTTGGTTTCTCTCTACATCGTGAAGAGCCTTCCTGTCGTAGGCTGTGCTGGAAACGCAGACTGGTAAAATGTTAATTATTTCTGAGATTTTAAAAAATTGCCTGTGTAAGGCAGGAGATTGAATGTCCATTATAAATTATTCCCATGCCTCAGAGCTAGAACAGGTTCACAGAGAAGAAATTCAAAGCAGACTCTGCAATCAGGAACCATCTCTGAATAGCCCCCCAGGCCCCACACCCACCCCTTCCAGGAAAGCGTCTGTTCAAGTTTCTCATCATTGGATACACACAGCCACACACACATACAGCACTTCCACTGCTGCCATGTGCAAGGTGTCCCAAAGGCCCCATGAGCCTGTAACCACTCATTAAACCTTCTATTACAGTGCACCCTTCCCTGTACTTACTGCAGAAAGAGCTCTAACTCTGCACCCCACCCTGCCCTCCACCGGGTTCTGACCATCATGTCCCTTAACTCTGATGACAGCCTGGTCCTGACCTTACTCCACCCTCTGTGTGGCTCATAGAATGGTCTTTCTAAAGTGCGAATCTAAGCGGCACATTGGATTAAATTCCTGCAGTGGTGCCCCATCACTACGGGACTTCTTAGGACAGTGTTCAAGGCTCCTCTGTCAGGTCCTTGACTGTGTCTCCGGCTGTCCTCGCCCTGCAGCCCCACATACATACTCCTCTCACTGCAGCCACGCTCCGAGGCATGTCCAGGCATCCTCAAGCCTGCCAGAGCTTGCACTGCATACACTCGGCACTTTTCTCCCTCTGACCTTCATGATCTAGTCTAGCTGATTTCTATTCATCCTCCTAACAGTTCCCCACCCCCTCCCCATCCCCACCTCTCATGCCCCAATTCCCTTTTTTCTGTGCTGCCCTGTCACGTGCAAACTCCTGTTAGAACAGTCCACACACCATGTGGCCCTCAATGGCGTGTCTGTCTTCCCAGCAGACTGAGCATGACGAAGAGGAAGGATCACATCTTTCTTTACTTTGTCTTCCTAGGACCAAGCATGGAGCCTAGCAGACCCTCAGTGCTCAGTGTTGATAGAACAAACAAAACCAAAGACTAACAACGAAGGCGCATTGTTGCTATAGAATTATTGTTGAAACATACCCCCACTCCCAAGAAGTTTTTTCACTTAAAATTTAAATGGCTTTGTTCTCCATAAGAAACTTTTCCAAAGCAATATCAAATACTCATGTGGGAAGAGCGTCATACCAAGCGCCTGCCGACCTGCTCACATCTGCCCTGCTGCGCTAACAGTATCCGTTACTGATAGAGTGGAGCACTGACTCCATCCTGCCAAGCAGAGGGAAATCAGCGCCCTGGACAGATTACCAGCTGTACCGTTGAGGGTAATAAATGAAGTGAGAAGCAATAGAGAGGACAGATAAAGCGCACAGTTCTCTGTCATTAATGTCTGTCTGAAGCCAGCACATGCTACTGTAAAATTTAAGTAGCTTATCACAATATACTGATAAGCAACTTAACTTTTCACTTCTATGACAGTATTATCACTTATGTTAATATGTTTCAATCAGCTCTGGCAGCTGCATATTGATTATTACAGAGCAAAGGACTGCTGTCACTTTACACAGCATTTACTTTGGCAAAGTAATGTAAACATTCAAGAGGGATTAGGGAGGAGATAAGTTTCTCCCTTCCTATTCTGTTAAATAAACCTCGGCTGAGTTAAAAGCCATTATAGAAGGAACAGTAAATCCCCTCAGAAGAAAACTCCTGCCCAGATTAGAGGACTGGTAGCAAACAAATTCAACCAAGGATTACAAATATCTTTTTTTTTTCCCTGAAAGAAAAAAATACCACTAGTTAAATCCAGCAGGAAGGGGTCGAGGGGAAGCAAGAAGAGAAAATATTTTCTTGTAAGGAAACCATGGCTTCAAGTAAATGAGAGAAAACCTGAAGTTATTTTAGGAAGTCCTGATCAAGTGACTTGGGACAGGCTGGCTTCTCTGATAACTTAGGACTGTGGTATATAGGAAGCAGTTTTGGCCACTAGGTTCAACTGACCAACATAGTTTGGGCCCACAACCTCACACCTCCGCGTCCTGCCGGGCTGTGAGGATGCAGGAGGTTGACATGGTACGGCCACCCAGCCCACAGCAGACTGTGCCCAGGTTCTCACACTCAGCCTCGACCTCACCAAATCGATTCTTTTTGGCTACGCTAAGCAGAACCCTCAGCCATGGGCGGTTTTGTAGTTACCCTGGAAATCAGCCATCTCTTTCTTCCTTCAGCCTGACTGGACACAACTGTTCCCCACATGTTGTCCCCTGTGCACTGACAGATGAATATCTAGTGATGGCAGTGTTAAGGTCTTGAAACCAAAACCCAGCTGTCTTCTTCAAAGGATCCCTCTTTTCCCCTGTTGGGAGGCCAGGGTTCACAGCTGAACTTTATCCAGTGGCGTTTCCTGTACTGCTTCATTAGTGCGGACACAACAGCTTCACGCTGCCTGCAAGGGTGCAGGTGAGGATATGGAGACCCTCCACTCCATTTTGTACTTGTCTGTCAGCATGGAGTAAACACTACTTCCCAATCCAGAGACAGGAAACAAACACTCCATTACACTGCTCCTCCCGGGACGGCTAAAGGACGGCGCCTGCTCCACTTGCTACCTTAATGCAACTGCTCGAGTTTGCAATGCACAGCATCAATACGTGGTGGGCTCAGTCCAAGGCTGGGGCCAAAAATCCCAATCACAAAGGGTCCCTGCACTCAAGAAGGCCACGGTCCTACGTGGGAAAAAGACATATACAACAAGGAGTAATAGTTTAGGTGGGGGGTTGGAACTCTTTCCCAAGTGTTTTATTTAGCGTAGGCTTTTGCATCAAATTATTAAACCAGAAGGAGCATTATCATGACCCAATCAGCAGAGCCTTGATGGGAAAAAGCCAAAATGGGAAAAGTCTGCTTCCCAGGCACCGGCCTTGATCCAAGCTTCTCTTGCCAAATCATAGGTCAGGTAACTTTGTCCCAGGGTCTGTCCTTACTCCCTGACCTGACAGTCAAATGAAGAGGCTTTTGTTTTGTGTGAGGCAATATAAATTCTTAAACTTGAGAAGAACTCAGGCAGCACTCAAGTATTCCTACACACATGACCTCACTAATGTGGGCTATCACAAGCCTTTGTGTGAAGTGCAGGGGCAGGTCCCAGAGATTGCACATAGAGTCAAATGGCTCACAGTCAAAATCACCTGTAAAATTCCCTTAAGATGACTCCAATGTACAGCAGACTTGGTTTGTATAGAAACAAAGCAGATGGCCCAAGTATAGGGGACCTATTGAATGAAAACTGCCTCTGTGCAAATCTATCAGCTTGGTGAGCTGCTTACCCTCCAGGTGAACTTAGGAACTGAGTCCAACAGAGGATAGATAGATGACTCACTTTTCTAATCTCACTCCACTGAATGGACTTTCAGTATAATCATTCCCACACATGTACGAGTGCCCTGGAATAGTGTGTATATGATGGGATTCCACTCCAGTGTCTTAAGTACTAAAATAGAAAACCATTACAAATTTTAAAAAGCTCTCCCACTTCACTTGCTAATAGTTCAGTTCAAAGCCATTAAATGAGCCCAAGCAAGGTAGAGGGGTGTGTGTGTGTGTGTGTGTGTGTGTGTGTGTGTGTGTGTGTGTGTG